>NC_039491.1:600000-900000 GCF_003590095.1 Trichoplusia ni
TTTTGTTGCACTATTAATACTAGAGAGGTTAGGTCTATGATCACTTATTAAAGTAACAGATATAATTGCAGTTGTTAGAAAGAGATGCCGCTTTATGCCGTATATTGCACGTCACACTTACCCCACTACTTTGAGAGCTGGTACAATCATTATTGGCCTAGCCTTTTCCTAACTATGCTGGGGTCGGCTTCCAGTCTAACCGTATGCAGCTAAGTACCAGTGTTTAACAAGGAGCCACTACCTATCTGACCTCTTCAACCCAGATATCTAGGCAACACGATACCCCTTGGTTAGACTGGTTGTCATTTATTAAAGTAACAGATAAAATTGCAGTTGTTAGAAAGAGAATCCGCTCTACGCCGTGTATTACTTTGTCACGCTTACACAACCACAATACCGTTACTTTGAGAGCTGGTACCAGGCGCCCAGTATTTAGAATTTCGGCCAGCACATTATCATAAATATTTCCGAAACCCCTATAGTTATCGAGATGAAATAAAGTGCAAATTAAGCCTCAGATTATCCTCTATAATCCTATATAATTTGCATGTTTACGTTCATTCGCTTCCACTTTGTAGTGGCCGAATAGTTGAGCGAAAATTCTAGAATGTGCTAGACAATTTACAATGCTGAATGGTTAGGCAGTATTTGCAACAATTATGCTTTGGAGGTCTAGATCAATGTTAGTAAAGCTCTATCTAAGAATAATAATATCGTAATAGTACAGTTGTCTTACTCCTAGACACTGGCCTATACCTGTATAAGGTAGGTATATTTCAGCATTGATCACAGCTTACTGTGGGTTGGCGATTTCAGGTTTGAAAATTTGAAATTAAAGTTTCTCACAATGTTCTATTTTGCAGTGATTTCTTAGAACAATCAACGATTTACTAAACTTTATAAAGTCACATTCGTACTTCGCCTGCGTTGGGATTGAAGCCACACGTGCGTACAAAATTACACATACTCGTACAATCTCAAATCCACCACGACAATGAACAATGAATTAATGTCATAATTTTATTCAAATAAAGATTTTAGAAATTATATCGAGGACGTGTAAAATCACCGAACCGTTTGAAGCAATTGTGTGAATGTTTAAAGTCAAACCAAAAACGGTAGTCTCCGAAATTATAAAATCACTCAACTCAAAAACAAGTACCTACCCATCAAAGTAATATTACAAAAGAAACATAAACAAACTTCAAATCATAAAATTAACCTACTTTGAATGTCAATGTTAATAAATAAGAAGTTCCCTCCCTTATGACATGTCGGGAACCAGACCGACTTCGTAATGAGTCACAGGGGTGTAAGTCAATCTGCGAGTCCTGGCATTCTGTTCTTTGATAAAAAAATCATCAAACGGATTCTGACCTTAATGTTTTCCTTAAGCAAATCTCTTGAGCCGTAGGGAGGTATTTTACATGCAATGTACTTTACAGCAAACTAGGTAGAGTGGCAATTTGGACTATGAAACAAATGAATTTTGACAAGCCCTTTAATTAGTTTCATCTGTCACGGTAAATTTCACCTACTTTCCAGTTTCCAGAAGAAGAAAGTTGAAAGAAGGTCCTTTGATGCTGAAGGGCAACCCGGTACAAAACGACACAACCCCTTACAGTTTTGGCTCGTTCGATTCTACTAGTCAATGAAACCTACCAAACCAAAAAGGTTGATTAAAATAATGTGCTTATACATATACATGTATCTTGTTTTAGAGCAATCTGCTCATTATAGCGAATTTAGATATTAGTAATGATGTAAGCAATTAATTAATTATTCGTGTGTAATATCATATTATACACATTGGATGTTCATACTTGTTTGTTTATTAGTGCTACCGGCTACTGATCCAGTCGGCCCTGTGTTTATCATATAGCTAATTATGCTAGGTCTAACAAACATCAGACATAATTAGAATTTTTAGTTGCTAATTGCAGACTTCAACTGTTGTTCCGCAGAGACAAAGGTAACAAATTAAAGTTCTAAGATCGGACTAGTAATTTTTGAGACTTAAGTAATAAATTACCCAACTATGTTCGATTCGTAGATTTAAACACCGATATTTTTTGCATTAAATTTAGTTGTGACCTATTCAATAGATTATAAGGCTGTACAGTTTTTTTGCTTGTTTCAACGCGCTAATTACTTCACCGCACACTCTCTTACCACTCCATTAGAAAATTGGTGGAAGGCCCCTTTTTCCTTTTTTGAGAAATCATCAAATGACTCCTCCCTTATGGTTGAGCGGAATGGGGATCAGACTTTTACTGACTGAAACCCACCTTTATTCCTTCCTCAGCTCTTTGTGTACCGAGGCCGCGGTAAACCTTTCGGACAATCCCTCTAGGTGGTAGACCCCAGAATTTCCTTTAGAAAAAGCTCTTCAAATATCGTGGATATAGAAACAAATACCCCCAATATTCTAAAAGATTACTTTGTACTAATATTGTTCAAACACATGTCACTATCCACAATACAAGTAACGTCAGTTCAACTTGCCTCGTTACATGGGATCAAAGCGGTCATCTATGTGAATGATTATGAGTGAAAACATAACGGCCTGAATTATTCGCCTTTGTAGTTGTGATACGGATTACTGATATAATCTGTGTATGTGTGTACGTAGATGTGTCTATATGTGTTTGTTTTCTAAAGGTACTCGTTTTTCTCATCTTTTCTTGGTACTTTAACCACCTTTAACCAACTAATGACGGTTGATATCTGATCGGTAATGTGCATACTACCTAAGCGCGACTTACGTCACCAACGAATGGCACAACGTCCAACGTCATGGGGAACACAATTTGTTTGCAGACATAGCGACCATCGTTGTCACTCCCGTATAGGCCTTGTGAGCCATCAGTGTAAGCGCAAATCACAGAAAAACTAACACCTGTTGTTTCAATCATCTGTAATAGATGTTAGAGGCCACTGACTGAATGTTCGAACTATACATATTCTTACTGATCAAGAGCCCGAAAAGACACTCGGCCGATTAAAAGTCGGTAAAAGTCTGTCTGGGCTCAAAGATTGTTGCCTTTTTTTTAAGCGTGATAGCGCTCTACATTGTTTAGCTCTACATATAACTCCCTCAAGACGTACATTCATTAAACATTCAAACACAAGCTAGAATATAATCTAATGCACTTCTGGCACGAAACATTTCGCTATCCTATCGCCATCCTTATTGTTATAAGTTATCCAAATCTTGGTTCCCTGTGGCCCAAACTTCGATCGAGGAACTGCTATCTACAATCCCCATACTTCAAATAACTATGGCAAATACCTATCAAGTATTCACGAAGTAATCCTTCGAACTCGATTTTATAAACGCTATGCCATATGATAACGTAAATCTAGCTTTAAAAAGTAAGATTATTTCAGTACTGGAAAAGAGACGCCACATATTGTGTTGTCTTACTCCCGCGATAAGAAATTTAACCCTTGTGTCGCAGGGGTTTCACACGCATACAAATCGCGTGCACAAAAACACCTAGGCTCGAAACAAGCATTTATTGATCACACAAATGCCTGTCGAAATGGAAGATCGAACCCGCGACATGACGCGCACAGTGGCGTTTGGCGTGGTGACTTCAACCACTCTGCTATCGTGTAGTCCTGGTGGGCTGCCAAGGCTGCCGCCGTTGTGCGAGGGAGATGCTATTACGCAATTGTTTAACTCTATCTCTATTCTACATTCGTACTCTCATAAGTGGTAAGCTCTCGATATTAGAGATTAAATAATTTCCAACGTGTTTATATTACGTTAAGTGGGATGAAACCGCTCTATTTACGAGATTGATAAGCTGTTGATATGATATTTTCTATTGTGCTTATTACTTGTGTAGCTTTTCTACGGAAGGTAAAAACAAGATGATTTTTTTCTAAAATAGTATTTTTTTATACAAATTATAATGATAAGTACATCAATTTAAGTTTGATATTATGTCTAACGACAGATATTATGTCAGGACCTTAAATTAGAATTTTAGTTACTATGTACTGTTACTAAGCATCTTTGGACGAAGAGAGGTGCAAAGAAAGCAGAGTAATCTAGATCCTCCAGTGGGTCAGAAACGGGTAGAATAGAAAAAAAACTATACCAATTTTTTTCGTATTATTCATTTACAACTGCTTAAAACAATTTATTACTATTTTGTGTATACATAAATTATGAAATAAATAAATACCTAATGTGCTGTGCTCATGACGGCGACGCGTCGAAAAAATACTTAATTATCAATCGGAAATATTCAATTAAATTGTTATTGATGGCAACACGTTGTGAGTATCCTGCACCTGTTTTTAGCTAGTGATAAGTAATTATAACGCTGTTATAATTAATTTTAATAAATTGCGGCTTGCCGTGCATGTTGTATTTGAACTCACGACACCTGACTTTACCGTTAATCTATTACTGGTGTGAATACCAGTCAGTATAGTTATGTGATTGACTAGGCTTAGCTTTATTCCTTCCTCACCCACTCTCTTTTACAACCCCTTTCATAACCACTACAGTGTTTATTGCCAGGTCATAAACATCAAGTGGTTGTGTCTTGAAGTCGCTAGCTTTATTTATCTGAGAATTGTCTGTTTTAATAATCAAACAATTAAAACTATAAATCTCTTATAGCTTGAATGCTGTCGAAAAGGCATTCGTATGTTCTCGAATAAATTGCAACAATTACATCGAAATTATTTTCTAGATTGCCTAGTACAAACTTAAATTAATTAAAGGCAAGCGATTTGTTACTCGTAATTTAAATCTGATTATCTTACCTCTCTATTTTTAGTTTATTTTAAACAACTACACAAAATAATTTTAGTCTAGATGTCGGTAGGTATATATCACTATATCAATAGGAAATATATTTGGTCTGCACTGACAAACCTCGAATTGTACTAATTTACCTAATTAATGTAAATTATGCCACTTAGTTTCAATACTATTGAGTGTTGACTTACATTTTAATTTTATAACATGACTTAGATTTAATTGCCAGAATGTTTGAAGGGACAATCTTTTGAAGTATTGTTACTTACACTGTATAGAGTTGCATCTCTCTTTCACAATTGCAAGATATTATTTTTCGAAGTGTTGGAATTTCATTTGTTTATTCTTCTTTACTGTAGTTCAACTTTCATTACATAGACTAGCTGCTGCCCGCGTGGACTACAGTTTACAGCGCGTGGTGTTCCCGTTTACGAGAGAATGTAGCTTGACCAACCTCCCACTTCCATTACCCTCCCTTAATTTGGACCTTTAGAAACAAAAAAAAATCTAATACATCCATTCTTGAGTTATGCGCTGATCAACATTATTTTTTATTTAAATAGATTTCACACAAGCCACATATTAGGAAAATAGAACTAAGAAAATAGTATGCCAAATGCAAAAGTGATGAAAAATCCGTTCACTATAAAATTGCATGAAACTTGTGGTCTAAAACGTCCAATTACACAGCTGAAGATAAAAATGCGTTTAAATGCGAAAACCCGGAACGCAATTACGTCACCAAAAATATACCACTGCATACGAAATTAAACCCAACACGACTCTTATATTTAACAAAAAAACTAAAATGAGAACAGTAGTCTCCAACACAAAAGATTGTTCGAAATAATTAAGTCGTATTGACAAAATAATAATGACTAACTCACGTGACATATAGAAGAAATATCATATTCGTACTTATTATCGATTATTTATTAAGCTATTGCATAGCTTCTATCGCAGGCCTTGAGCGCGGGGACTAAACCCAGAAATTCCGTAACGAAAAAACCTCACGCTCCCCACTCCAACGGGCACGGAAGTGTGGCTTGAAGGAAGTGCATCGTCTAACGTCGTGTCAGTTCGGCAGTCTTCGACACGGCGCTGTGGGTCATGCGATTAGACGTATTGTACGACTTTACGGAACTCGCCCGAATCGAGACGAGCTGCTCCGAAATCGGACGAATACATAATCAGCTGTTTGTGAGAAAGTATATAGGTGTATAAGTATTTATGCAATAGCTTTACCGCGGCAGTCCCCGAGTGCCACACGTATTTTTCTCTTTCTCTATATCTGTCAGGTCTATAAGTCAAAAATATTTGACACCAACTGCCAGCTTGTCGTAGTATTAAAACCTTCTTACGTAAGTGGACTTAACAGTGACAGATATTAAATCAATTTAGTTTTTTTCTTTTTCCACTTTCCCAATACGATTGTAGAGATGACACTTGTCTTAGCTGGCTGTATCGATCAGAAGCTATTCTGATACCCTGATTGGAGTTTGTGAAACTTAAGGAGGCCAATCAACGAACTATACGGGTACAAATCCTGCAATTGTCGAAAGCAATATAACTTGCCTCGTAAATTAATAAGTTTAAATCGCTAATGACTTGTTAGATAACGATGGCAAGGACTCTTAGGTGGGCTGATAACAGAGCTAACATTGGTTGCGTTTGACTGAGACAAGAATATTCTCTTAATACACAGTGCTCTTATATCAAACCTGACGTTTTAACATTTAAGACTTTCGACACTACGATCATTATGCTTAGAGGAACGACACAGCTGATAGCTGTCATTTGAAGTTAGACGATGAATATATGAATAGCATAAAAGGCACTTGAATCCTATACTATTAAGCTGTGAATAATTGCTTCATCATCATTCGTAGGAGTAGTTCCATTGGTGATCTGGTTTTTGGCGAAATAGGATCATAAAAATTATCTGAACTAAACGTTTTTTTTAACTAATACAAGTTTGTTTTAAAGCCTTATACAAGTCTGAAACAGATCGTATTCTGAATACACTTCTTGAACACAAAACCAAACCTTTTTACCTCCCAAATTTTCTCAAATCTCTTAATTGAAATTACTTTTGATGCCCTAAAGCCCACATGAACGTTTACGTTTATGTCAAAATACACAAACTTAATTAACCAATGCTGTACTTAAGATGGAGTTTGCTATCTCAACTTCTTTAATAACTTCCTTTGAAAAATGAGAAAGAACTATTTAACAGCGCACTCCGGAGTTGTAACAAGTACGACAGTTTAAAAGTTTCTTATTAAAATTCAGTCGCGACTGGCTCTAAGTAATTATAGCTAATTATATCTTTGAACAAACCTTTTAACAATAGACATGTAAATAAATGTTTTCAAAGAAAATACTTTTGTTTAATTAAGTTTTTGGAACTCGCTAATTGTTCGAGTCATTTAACGGAGGACTTATTAAACAAAATAGTTACTGTAAATATATTTTCATTGTTATTTCTGTCTCTTGATATTTTGGTTTGGATTTTTCAATGTTTATAAATTATGTATATGTCACAATATCGTTGCTAATAAAATATCATAGTACAGTGAAATGTCTGCCTTAGACGTGTAGAACATTTCTACAATTTAAATTGAATTTGAAAAAAATCTTAATATCTAGGTATAATATTTCTCTATGACAAACTTCAAGGATCTCGGACGGCAATAGCTACGACTTAAATTATGACATCATTTAATGTCCTAATAGGATCCGAGGAAAACTAATTTATTTGAAGCATGAATATTGCTTGCAACTCCACTTATTTTACATTAAAAAATTCGGTCAAGAACGAGTCAGTGCCATGGCACTGAACGCTCCCTACAGACTATAAAGATAAGCAAAAGTGGTCACCCATCCAACTTTATGACCGTAACGGTCATTACTTAACTTCGATCTTCATTTTTAGAAAGTGTTGTTATAGCGGCTACAGGAAAACATCTTCAGTGAAAATTACAACTGTCTAGCTATTATTGTTCATGAGATGGAGTATAGTGACAGACGAACAGACAGCGCGGGCTCAGTAATAGGGTTATGTTATTACCCTCAAGTATAACTTAGTTCACCACTTTCGGTAAGACATTTATGTAACGGCCTAATGTTATAAGACCTGTAGACAAGTCACATCTCCAACCACTCTCTTAATGAATCATTTGAATGCATCAATTAAATGACGATTTTTAAACGACTTCTCTACTCAATAATTTTAATCTTTTTCTCTCAGGTTTTTCACAGCCATTCAAGTCCTATACACAATATATCAGATTGGATCACACAAACGCTTATCCTACGCGAGCCTCAGGCTTTTCAAATTGTACTGACAAAGAAAATATCTACAACCAGACACATAAATCTTTCAAAATTACCTAAAACCTCCTTCATCCGCTGTCCCTTAAAAATATTCATCACCTGTCAAACACCCAAAATGCTTTTATCTCAAAATGTTTAGTTTTAATTTCCTCCACCATTACGTACCCAATATTTGGTAAGGTATGTACATAATTACGTCTCATTCAGTAAGCGTACTTGTATGTTATTACAAGGCCCGGAGATTAAAACGCTTGCCTCTATACGTTTAATCGGAGAACGTAATGGAGTATGGAGTAGGTTAAGTGCCAATAGATGAAATTTTAACAGGCAATGTCAAGATAAGTGGCGCCATCTAGGGGGTCTTCAAATATACATATTTACCGCAGTTCTGACTAAATGGTTTTATTCGTCATTCAAGTTATATGGGTTGGGTGGTTATTTTAGGAAATAATGAAATAAAGTTATCTCTTCAATTTATTAAATTACGAGGTTTTAAAATTTTATAAATTATCAAACTTTATCTTACTTTGAGTGTGGTTCTTCTTTTGTTTATTATACTCATTTATGCTATAAATAATATTCAATATTTATTAAGTTTCGCTTATACGAGCTGTTAATGCAGGTTTCTTGTGATTATAGACGAGACAGACTGTGCTAAACAATTATTTTAGCTGTTTCACTTCCGCAATATTAGCAGTAGTTCTTTTAAAGATCATAGTTTTTCCTACTACAGACTTTTTTATCTATAAAAAGCACTAGTCCACGAGAGCCTATCATGACTTATATAAAAAAGGTCTATAATGACTTTTATAAAAAGTCATGATAGACCTTTAAAGTAAAGTAAGGACTCTTGCAGTTATTGAAGAAAGACGCCGCTCTCCTTTATTAGAGGAGGCATATTTTTTTTCTCATAGGAAATCATCAAATTGTACCCACACATAATCTTGTGTACCGGAGACTTATAACCCTTTCGGATAATACCGCTGCGCCGGTAGGCTGTTGCCTCAGTATATTGTGTGTAATATAAATTTAATTACCAATCACAAAACAGGTAACATGCATTGTAGCCTCTAACGAACTTCCCTACATCATTACAGCATAATTATAGTTTCTCATACAGCCTCTTTGTTACTCAAATTTACCGGTCTAATGTTTGGAGTTAACATCTCATTACAAAATGGAACATGCATAGTTTTGAAAGCCTTCGTCAGACGGACGTGAGACCCGTCAGAATTCTCAAATTATTTAAAATAACAGAAATAGTTTAAATATATAGAATTGAGAACCATTTGCGATAATTAACTCAAAATCAAAATCAAAAGTCATTTATTCAAATAAGGCTACTAAGTAGAACTTTTTGAAGGTCAGATTACATTGGACAGCACTCAGTTTCGTCCACCCATCACCGCTTCCTAAGTGCTATTGCTGTGAGAGAAGAAACGGCGCAACAAATTCCCCAGCAGCACGCTGTCTTTCCGTTAACAATATTATTATAAAAAATGTAACAAAAGCTATCTATATTAGTGGTTTCTTAGGTTTACGCGAATGTTAGACATTGAAATGAAACTACTTTTACGGATAGATCGAAAGAGATATATATAATTCGAAGATATCACCTACTTGGGACCCAATAATACAAAAACTCAAGGCTAAACCCAAGAGCAGCGCTGCAAGACATCACGACACAGTGTGCTCATACTGCGTAGGTCGGACCACAAATAATTAATTAAAATATGAAGGTAGAACGAGCAACATCTTTTGTCAAGACGAACACCATCTCAGTCTGCCCGTGACCATGATACCTGCAAAGGGGTCGAAACGTCGGGAATTAAAATCAAACATTAAACCGCGATAAAATCCGTAAAAGTAGTTTCATTTCAATGTCTAACTATATTAATAAAGATATAATATTTCTAAATACATATACAATATAGATAACTAACACCCAGACACAAAACACTCATTACACAATCATTTATCCTAGTTGGGAATCGAACCCTACCCCCGGTATAGCAGTCGGGGTTACAACCTACTAGACCAACAGCTGTTGTGCAACAGCAACGGGCTACAGAGATCGTAGTCGACCTGGTATTGACTTCCCTAGCCAATTAGCCATGGTTAAAATTGTTCACTTTTCAATTGAATGCTCATATACCCTTTTATGAATTCCCTTTGGCTAATTCAAATACGTTCATGAGTAATTTACATTGAAATGCTTTTCATTCCATTGAGTAATTAAGTCTCTGTGTGTGAGGGTTGTTTTATGTTGGCTTTTCAATATTCTTTATGGAAACTGACGTACGTACTATAGAATGGGGAATTTTAAACATAAGCTGTTAGTTAAATTAGTTTCAAAGCTAATTAAGTACTAGTAAACATATTTAAAAAAATGTACGTGGTTTTTTATATCATTATTTTTATGGCCTTCCAAAACATGTTTTACAAAATTTTATATACTGTCTTGAGGATACATTTTGGTTTATTCATTTTATGCTAGGTAATATATTACTTAAAATAAATAAAGACCTTATAATATTTGTCATTGTTTATTGTTTACAAAGTTAGTTATTGACAGTTTATTTTTCTCAATATTACGTTATTCCACAACATTTTATTATGCAGCATTCCGAAGACCAGTGCTCTTCTTTCTAAAATATAATAAAAATAAAGTTATGTCAATTTCTTCACGTTTTTTCTTCTCGTAAAACTACTTTAACTTATAATGGAATAAATGATCATTTTAATTAAGGGAAAATAGCTTTTTAATCTGACCTCCATTATTTTCTTTCCATTATAATTATATTCTTCACGTTTCGTTTTATAATTTCACCTCAAGTTTCTCCACCGGTCTTAACAAGATTATTCTGCAAAAAAATACATTAAATAAACTTAAAAATAAATTCCATCCAATTATTTTGACATCGATCAAAAATACTTAATAGAATTCGATTCTAGTTTTGATTGAAGGGTCTTACGTAGGTAAGAGATTCTTTTATGAAGATAAAAGTTTTTCGAAAGTTATATTTTAAATTTTACGTCAGGCAACGACATGCTCTGGTTCTGAATATAAATCGAATTTAAAATTGATTTTTGAATATAATAATTTCAGTTATTGTTACGTTTCTAGAAATATTAATAGTTTTTAAAAATAAAAAACCAGAAGAATTAAAACACATGTATAGTAGCAAAATAATATTTTCAATAAGAACCTTATCAATCTTTTTCAATTTGACGCAGGTTGGACAGTACCAGTCACCATCAGGCGGTGACGTCACACCGACACAAGCGAAGTGGTACCACTGCAAGTCACAGCTCGGCCCATCGCAACCTATCATCGGGGCATCAGGTATAAACTTCCCGCAGAAACAGAAATCCGTTTCCCTTTCTTCCCAACAAGGGGAATCCTCGGACAAATCCTCGTAATATATGGGAAGGACGTTGCACACGTGAGCGGCATACTGCCACCGCTTCAAGCTGCACAGCCTGCACCAGTAGCTCTCGGTGCCATGCCGCCAGTACAGGTGCTCCAACAAACGTTTGTAGTCAAAGTACAACATGGAACACCGGCCGCACGTGTAGTTAGCTTTTACAAGGGAACTTTTGGAAGTTTTCATTTTCCAACTTCTAGTTTATGGATAAAGTTTAATAATCCTAAACCAAGTCCTGCTAGGCAAGTCGGCTGCAAGTAACGCGAGGAGCTACAACAAACTACCTCATATGTATCTTGATAGTTGTGCGAGCAACGTTCAACGAATAATTAGATGGTTGAAAAATCTTCAATTATATATGTGTCAAATATAAAACGTTTGGAAGAATTGCAATTAACGAACCCTCATTATCAGTAAAGCACCTAAATGAACGACATTATCTATAAAGTATAATAAGGGCTAATTTGTTTTAGTTTAATTAGTTTGATTAAGTGGGATCGCCACGATAATAGCTAATGATAATTAGCTTAATTTTAAGTGAAGCTCGTAAGAATTAAAATTGAAGACTAATGGTAATATAATTATGTAAAATAAAAGGTTTTACAATTTCGACTCTTTGGATACGTCTTATAAGTTCTTGAACTAATTTAAATTGTTTTTAGATTAAATAAGTTGCAGTTTTGTCTCGTAAATAACTCAGTATCTTTTTAAGAAACTATTTTCAAATAATGAGACGCATATTTATTATTATTTTCCCAAGACATTAATTTCCACCTTGTTAAGCAAAAACATATTACAATTTTAAAATTCTTTGAATAAGTCGGCAAAATTTAATAACCTGCGTCGCCTATTGAGGCGCGCATTAGATGCCTTTCCAAGCGATAGCTTCTCAATTGCAACGAGCCATCCAGAAAAGTCTCGTTATCGTTTTAAAGAAAGTACACAAAGACTTTAATATAAAGGCCAGGCACTTAGAAGCACCTAGATAGATAGCTGTCGTCTTTCAATCCTTCCCATGTGTAGCTTCCATCCCGACTTTGTCACGTCATGAATAAGAATCATCTATAACACATGAATACCTGTTCAGGTGATCGAAAAAGTCTAGGTTCGTTGAAATCTGTTAATAGGATGTCGTGTTGACAAGATTGGCGAGTATAAGGAATATTAATAGGAACATCTGTTACGGCAGGTAAATAGGTAACAGCGGTAAGAGTGTGATTTTTTTAAGACTTTTTTCGAATTGATTTGAAGGATGATTTGTTGGATAGGACTCTGGTTTTCTAGGATAAATAGGGGAATCTAGTAGGTGAAGCATGAGTAGCAACTGTCAAAGTGTAGTTTTAAAATGTGTCTAAAATCATCTATAGACATAAATGTTACTTTTACAGGGATTAACTATGACAGACATCTATCTCTTTATGTTGCTTTTAGGTAGTATAAAATGTAATGACATTTCTCCGTTCAGTCCTTTCCTTTCTATAACAATTTTGTATGCCCAGACAAATAACAGACTTTACAACACACACAACATTTTTGTACAATATTCTTACAAATAAAGATGTATCTTATCACGCTCAAATGTCATTCAATCTGAAAAGTGGCACGTCTAAAGGGGCAGTCTGTCCATTCTTCCTTGAATGAGTCTCTACACACTCTTTGGAAACCAACTTGAATAGACCCATGCAAGTTGAATAAATAGAATTTCTAGTCTTGACAATCACAACTGGGATATCAAATATCCCAGTATCTGTGCCCTGATTGAAGCTATTCGAAACTTGTGCGATTGCTTCACTGGCTCACATCGACATTGGACAAGGCTCTTTCAAATTGGGTCGGACGAATATTCACGCAATATGTTTTTTGTCACATATTGTTTCGACAGAAGGGTGAGGTTACCAATTTGGTTAGTGAAACAACTGCGGGATACTGGAAGAGAATATCAATTTTTGTTTGGTTTCCTTCAAGTTTTCTATCGCTAACCACAAATTAAATTGAAAACTATAAACCTTTCTATATCCCTCCCTATAAATCTTTTTCTCAAGTTCTTTTAGAGCTAGCCTGAGAATTCAGAATAATAATATAGGCAATGCCAGCCCATAGACGTCATACTGCTGGGCACAGGAATCCTTCCGTGCAGAGAATATTTCAGCCATTATCACCACACTAGGTCACTGCGGGTTGACGATTTCAGATTCCAATATGTATTTGGAAACCAGACTTTGTTGTTGTTATCCTTCAACATTTGAAAATCTTAGAATAATCAAGAATGTACATAAAACTTTGAAAAAGTCCCATTGCTACTTTTCCTGTGTTGGGATCGAACCTGCATGCATCCATGCATAGAACAAAGCAACAACGGTAGAAATGTAAGCAAAAAAAAATAATACATGAAATTATCGTGTCACGGTGTACATAATTCTCATTCTAACTCCTCCGAAACGGCTGGACCGATTCTCGTATGCGTATTGGGTAGGTCTGAGAATCGAAGATCTATTTTTATTCCCTAGAACTAGTTTCTACGACAAGATTTCGTTTGCGGGGACAGCCAGTCTAATATAATAAAATTACAAGCAACGAACATCCTTTACAAACGTTTCTAAGTACGTCCACTACGAAGGAAAATCTAAATTTCTTGAAACATGTTTTCTAGTCTCGTCAGATTAGATTCAGGGATCAGGCAGCTAGCATTATTAGGTTTTCCTATTCCTTCAGGTTACTCAACTTGGGCTTAATAATGTCTGAGCCATAATGTAGCTAGACGCAGTTCGTTGAAAATCTAAATTAAATTATATTCAAATGAAAATTATTTAGAAGATGCTTTAGTCACATTCTCAAAATACTTTGTTCTATGAAACAAAGCTATCATTATTAAAGAGAATTGAAAATGATTGAAACTTACAAATATTAAGTTCTTTTCAATGTTATAACTTTAGTGAACCCTCAATGAGTCGGTAATTTGATATTTTCCACTGCAAATGGTAATACGCCATGACGTGTAACCTTCTTTAAAATGTGAGTTGAACGTACGCTTAAAATTTGAAATGAGATTTTCATACTTGTACAGATTTATAATGATTCTAACCAGTATATAATGACCTTTTTATTCAATCTAATAAGTTTTAATTCATCAAGCGTCATTTAATTTAGACAGCTGATTAAAATTTCCTTCAATGAAATCATCAATCATCATTATTGGAAACCTATTCGTCAATATGCCATTTTATAATCAGCCTAGGTTGCTCATTTCCCCACACAGGACAAAGGCTTGCCTTCCATAATTCTCAGATCTGTCATTATCTTTATTTTTTTCGTAAAACTTTAAATTCGTCCCCCCACCACTAATATCACACCATAAAGTAAAATGAATTTCAAAAACAAAACTACGTAATTAAACACTAGTTACCCCACCAACTCGAATCAATAAACACATCACTCAACAACACAAAATCGTGAGAATCTCGAAGCAATATCAGTTCGGTAACGAGAGGACATATCGTCGGGACTGTAAAAACAATGCGCAAACGGCTGTCCTCAACACGCCTCGACATTTGCCTTGAATACGAATATATCTGTGTCTGACCTCATTCAATATCCTTTTTCCGAACGAACAGTTTTATCGTCTTTGTTATTTCCACCCGATGAACACTAACCCTCGAACGAATGATTGTGACGTGCACACAAAAATCTTTCCACTTCCAAACTTCTGGATGTCCTTTAGATTTTTTTTTTACGGTTCAAAAGTTTTTTTTTTAATGTTGATATATGTCTTCAGGATTCATTCTAAAGATTTAGTTTTCTAAAGGAATATTTTGGTGTCGTGTGAGATGAATTCACACGCAGAATTGGTCATAAGAATTGAAGGCTATAGGAAAATAAGGATGGCTCCACACCTTCTGAGTCTCAATGAGCCTTGGTCACTTTTTAACATATTCAATAGAATAATGAAATTTCAGTTATTTTTTACAATTATATACATGAAAGAATTCATAAGATTGATGATAAAACGCAAAGTATCACTAAACTTGTAAAGTGATACAAAAATTATCGACAACATGTTATGTATCGATAAAAAAACGGTTATAGCGTTATAAATGGGATTGGAATGAACCTCGATGGAAGTGACGTGATCAGGGTCCTAATATCAAAACCATGAGAAACGAATTCCTTCAGTGAAATGCAGCGATTCGGGCACGTGACTCAATATTACCCTCTTAAGTCGATAGACGAATTTATTGGACGATCATATTTTATCAATTTTCCAATGTTCGACATATATTATACGTAAAGTATTATCTATGACTTGCAATTTGTGTCTGGATTGTCGTTTAAATATTGATTTTTAAATAGGTTGCATAGAGCAATGGAAAATTATAACTATTTTCGTACTGAAATTGGACTTTTAAAAGAGTTGCATACTGACAAAACATCGTCGCATGAAAAGCTAGTCAAAGACCGTTGACAACGTGACGACACAGGATGTCTGCTTAAAGTAAAAAAAAAGATATTATATTAAAGTTTTCCTCAGTCGGATGCTGTTTTCCAATGAATGCACCAGCGCCAACATTCTTCGACAGACTTCAGAACTTGGAGTCCACTTCGGCTCTCTCCGGCAATGTTCGGCTCACTTCGGATTAAGTTTACAAAATTTGTGCTTGTTCGGGCGATCCGTGATTTATTGTTGATCCCATTCGCGGTGCGCTCATAAACATATCGAACGATTGTAAAATGTTTTCAGGAAAATTGTTTGGATGGATTTATGGAAATTCTTAGTGATTGAAATTTTACTTGTACTATATATACTATAAGAATGGTTGATTCTTAAAGTATACACATTATACAAATGTCATGAACATTTGACCTACTAGTATTTTCTTAACTTATTACTATTTCAAGGTGGTTAAAAAGGTGGAAGACACTGAAGATAGGAATTGCAATAGGACAAAAAGGGCAAAACAACAAAAAAAACACAAAAGTAGAAAAGGAATCCTCACCTCCCAACAAATTAAAACTATTAACGAACTTATATATATTAAAGTCGAAATTAAGCTACTTAAACAAACATCAATTAAAACCTCGTTTAACACACCAAAACAAAACCAGCAAACGAAAAATATTTACAAAGAAGTAGCACAACGAATATTTGTCAAAACAGGCCAATTAGTTAATTATTCGTTAACACAATGCAGTTAACAATACACGATTTGTTTGCATATTCATGAACTATCGTTCACTGTGATTATAAATCTGAATTGGTATTATTTTGGCATTTCCTTTCCGCCTCACAGCTTCCGTGTGATTTGGACGTGGTTGTTTTGCAAATAGGTATAATATTCCACAACTTTCACACAACGCCATCTAGTCTCAAACTAAGCATAGCTTGTATTATGAGCACTAGACAACTGATAAACATACTTACATATTTCTAAACTCATACATAATATAGATAAATTACTCCAGGACAAAGAACAAATAATCATGCTCATCACACAAACATTTGTCGTGGATGGGAATCGAATCCTCGACCTCCGGTATTGCAGTCAGGGCCACAAACCACTAGACCAACAAGGCAGGTGATACATTTAAAATGTGCACTTTTTTGGTAGATGTATAAAGACTTTTTGGGTAGCAACAGGTGTCTCTAAGAACATCATAGATATGGGAAAGAAGGGGCATTGCTCCTATTTGCATACCGAACACTTGCCGATAGCCATCCACTATCCAGGCGCATCACTGTGGCACAATATCTTTTTTTAACTACTTTTTTAGTATAACAGCTTTCGATACTGAACAGTGAGTATATTTTTTACGATGTGCGTTGAGTGAGACATTTTTGTTTCAATTTACCTACTTTGAAATTTCATTTCTTTGTGGAACTAGCCTAAACCCAGTTATATCATATATACCATATTCAGCGATGCACTACAACACTAAAACTTAAGGTATACAGATGTATTTAAAAAAAATCTGTCCTCTACGAGTCTACGGACTCACGATAAAAAGGGTTCAACTAAAAGACTAAAGAAAAATTGTTACCTAGGTACGTAGAGAAAAGCATGATTATTACATGTAGCTAAGATCAATCTTGCCACCATCTTCGACAATCTGTCTCTTCGTAACACAATAAGCCCCTAACAATGTGGTATCTAATAGAAATTAGTGACCAATACCACAAACATTAACATATTCATATTAAGCAAGCATTCATGACGACCTCCGTGGTCGAGTGGCGTACGAGTGAGGTCCCGGGATCGATCCCCGGTCGGGTCAATGTAAAAAAAATCACATTTCTACATTGTCTCGGGTCTGGGTGTTTGTGGTAACGTTCGTCGTATCTGAATTCCATAATATAACACAAGTGCTTTAGCAACTTACTTTCGGTTCAGAACAATGTATGTGATGTTGTCCGCATTTATATACTTACTTATTACAAAAGCTGATACTGTACTAGTCGGGCTATACCGATAAATACTTGTGAGTAAACTGTTATTAAAGAAGTATTACTGTATAATATGTTTAGTAATAGTTGGCTATGGCTTGTTGTCTTACAAAAATTATCAAGCATCAAATTGCTCATTCTATATATTATTATGTAACAGTAGATATAAAATGTCTTAAATTATATGAAAGTAATATGAAGGACAGCGTACTACAAGACTTAGAGTGTTTTTGTTGTAGACTATCTCACCACATATTATTCAATTCAATTTTATTTATTTCAGGCAACATTGCCCATAGATATATACATTACAGTCTAACATACATATAAATCATACAGTATTTGTTAGTAAATAGAAACTTAAAACTATATTAGTAACACTTCCTAGCATTATGTTCACCTTTGCACGTCCTGTAAGCCAGGATCTACTATCAAGTGAAAGACAACAATCAAGGCACATCAATTCGATGAATCCCAAGAAAATGATTGTTTTCCAGGATGCGTAATAAAATTAATCAGAAATAGTGGAGAAATACAATTGTACGATAAAATTATCCGAATTTTTAAAATAGTCGGAATCGACGGGTAAAAGTGCTTTCCGAGAGTCAAAGAGGTTCAGATATACAGAAATATCCATCCATTCATGAACCGATCGCAGCAAGAACGGCTTAACTTTTATCAGAAAAATAGTACGAGCCCTTAGTAATGTCTTCTATTGTATCTAATTAAAAAAGAACAAACCTTCAAAAAACGCTGACTGATCTTAAAATAAAAAGCACAATAGAGATTTGAAATAAACATTTTTATTACAGAATACGAATTTTGCTTGTACGCGATCCACAGGAATCGGCTATAAAAGAATCGCGTTCCATCTTCAAAATAAATATTTATTTTATGGGAAAACGTTATTATAAAGCTTTGATTTTCTTTCAATATATTATTATTATTGTTTACTGCTATGTTTAAATATAAATTCAAATGTTTTTTATCGTATTCCAAAATTATTTTTAACATAAAAATGTTTTATTGCAAAATAGAAGAGCAGGTTTTATTTCGCTGTTTAAATATTAAAATATCATAATATCATATTGTAATAAACATGGCAATATGATAAAAATAAGGTATATTTGATTACGATAAAAAGCTGGATAAATTTATTGTGTTCTTTACTTTTAAATATTATTATTAAATATAAGAGTAAGTGTAAATAAATCGATTAAAAAGAAGACGAACAACATAAATCGTTACGAACACTTAATAAGGTAACAAGTGTAGAGACGTACCACGCGTCATCGATATCACATTAAGTGTTCACTTTATAGAATCGGATATTCCGTTTCCCTAAGCGGATATACCACTTACTAGCAAGTGCTACATAAGAAAGCTTCTCACTCTATCCGAAAATATAATATAAATGTGATTAACCCGTTAGTTCGTCGAGGTACGAAGCACCCCGGAGTAAAATCTCCGCCGCCGGCGTAAACGGCTTATAAATAACGTTTTATGACATATTAAACTCCGCTAAACGTTAAATATACCATTCTCATGTTTGAAGTGCTCTCCACGAGAAAAATATTAATTTCCTACAGAATGTACATTGAAACGGTGAACTAGCTCGACGCGGTGGCGGTGGCTTGATTACTTTACGGCACAACTTTATATTAAAAAGTATATTTTGTGCTTTGTGAGCGAAATAAAATGTACAAATTCTTGTCGACCTATTCAAAGTACTTACAGAAAATAAACAGCAAGAGGTACATTCATAAACCCCAACATACCTGTTGACGTTAAAAGACAAGCTACATTGTAAATCACTTATTCCCATGAAAATAAACATTTCCCCGCGTAACGCGCTCCACACTTGAGCGTTTTTCTAAACGTTCGTTTTAATATCCAAAATTAGGGTGTAACAACGTGATAACACACGCGTGCGAACATAACGACGAATCCATTACCTGTGTGACTACGCCCTAAAAATCTCATTAAATTCGTATTACAGTAACACTCGTTTCTAGCATATGTAGACTGTATAATCTAATAGGCACTTCTCTCATACGACGGCTCAAATCCCTTTTTTCATACATCGTAAACGAAAATTTCAACATTGAATATTTAAAGGAAACCTCTCAAGTTGGTATTCTTTACGTCGAATCAGATGCCCTTAAAATGCTTACGCAATAACAACTTTATGACGCTGCACTTTTATTATTATTATATATCTCGCGACAAATTGGTTTCGTATGGGAAATACTTCGAACAGCGTTCGCGTTTCTGTTGAGAAATATATACAGGAATATTTAACGAAGCCACTTAGTTTTATTGCTGAACCGAGTGGAAGAAATCCTGGAAATCCCGCTATCATAGAAATGTTTTCTATGATGGATTTTCTTATTTTCGCAGCATGGGCTGATCCCGGAGGAAAGCTTAAGTCGTTAAATAGAAACTGTGATGAGTTTGACCGCCTAAGTTGATTCAGACGTTTTACCACTCAACTACAAGATCGCAATTTCCCTCCTTTTGCAAGTACTACCACTGTAAGATAAATGTAATTACACGTCGTATGAGAGAGATAAAATCGTAATAAGAAAATAAAACTTAATTCTGCACAAATTTGGAAAACCTTTGAGAGGCTACATTATTTGCATGTAAAATGATTGTAACCGTGTTCTACTGAAAATATTTAAAGTAAGTTCAAATTTTATTTATCCATAAACCAGGCTTTCATCGGTTTTTCGTGGACAACAAGGAACATGTTTAAACTGAACGAGTTGCGTAACTGGTCTGTTTTAAACGCCATAATATGATCGTTTGGAGGATTGAGATACATAAATGTTAAATTGATAAATATCAAAATAAACTTTGGACCTACCTCAAATAGAAGGATATAACATTTACAAAACATATTTATCTTGAAGTGTGTAGGTGTAGTCGTAGGTGAAACAGCGGAATATCTTCCTCCCAAAAACACGGCACCAACTTGTGGGAGGCGATGCCTGTTTAAACTGTTGTAGATAACGGCCGGGTGATTGAAACTTCACAAGCCTACTTGCTATACAAAGCCATGTATTCAGGAGCCCGCCGTTACGGAACCTTCCCAGGTACGGCCATATTTCAAGATACTACGCCAGTTTTATTTTCGTTTACGTCATCGGTACAGGGAAGATGAAAATCCGAGAAAATCCTTGAGGGACGCCAACATTAGCATATTTATTAGTATCATCCGAGCCGAGTCCGCGCCACGCCATGGATCTGTTATCAATAATGACTCACGCGGAATTACAATAAAATTTATATTGACTTATAGCCGTTATTAAAACCGCCTTCAAACGACCCGGTTATATGTAAATGAAAGCCAACTCGGCGGGGAACTGAAAAACGCTTACAATTTAATTACTTTTAGAGCAAAATGATAAATGATTTACTAACGTAAATACGCTACACAAATTGGCTTCTACAGAAATAAGTCTCTTTGACGTGGGTAAAACAAACATGCTTTTGCGAGAGGTATTTAAGTGGCTCAGAAATGGAACGAATATGGGGAAGGGGTCGGACGATAGTAAATGATTTGCATTTGCTAATACAGAGGGGCAGTGACATTGTATTATAGTAGGGAACAATCGGGAGCGGGTCGTTGTGCAGGCGCGGCACGTAATGCGCTCGAAACAGATGTATTACTCTTATTTTATGCCGGCCTCGGCTAAGTCTGTTTGTTGAAGTACACGAGCAACGACGTACTTTGATGTAGCCGACGAGGTACGAACAATCCGAATATATAAGTCTCTTTGAACTTGCTGCTGGGCTTCTTCTTGCTTTGTGTAGTTTTGATACTTTTTTGATGGCATTAATATTATTGACGAAGTGTGTAAGTGCAAGGAGTCGTAACTGACATGCGTTTTTATGTAATTTACAAAATTAAAAGGAAACACTTATTTATAGATAGTATTTAAACACATAAATTAAAAGAACTAATTAAGAATTCGCAAAGAAAACATAAAAGTGCTATTTTAATTAATAATGATTATAATTTATGTATATTATTCGTTATTCGTAATTCTATTACTAAGCCTAATACCAGCAGTGGAATCGTACACAGGATATACAAGAAAACTCTAATTACTGGCAACGAGAAACAATAAAGAACGTGACTTCATAAACTAATATCTTTAGTGTGTGTTTTATTTAAAAGAAGAGGTGTGTTCCACTCTAATTGAATACAGATGCGATACTGAACTTTAAGCTAATTCGTAAAGAGGTACATTAATAAAATATTACAAAAAAAGTATTATAAAATTCGTACAGAAGGTACATTAGAAAGCCTAAGCCATTTTTCTGTTATCTTAAAAAACAATTCCGAATTTAGTATTTGTGTCGCGGGGGCTACACAAAAATCAAGTCAAAAATAGTCGAATCTGGGTGTCTTTTGCCCCCAGAAAAAATTCAAACAATCTTGGATCCCACAAACGCTTTTCCTACGCTTGGATCGAAGCTGCGACTCCTCCACAACAGGTACAGACACTTGAATGGGATGGATATATTCTTGGTATATTCCAACACTCATCACCCTTTAATATTTCAATTTTCATTATATATTTAACATACGCTAGGTATTAAGTAAAACGCTATGCATTTCGTACTGTATAATTTTCAATGCACACGTATTATGCAAATACGATGAGCCAGTGCAACGGATGGTCTTTATATTTATAATCCTCTCTTCATATCAAGACCACGCTCATATTTAACTTGAAACTTACTCTTACCGAATATATTTTCGACTTGAAAGCTTTTATAGTTTAATAAGAAGGGTTATACATACCTTTAGGTTACGAACTGAATATAATATATACAACATTCTATAGCGGTCCGTTCCCATTGCCGAGTTTTTTTCGCATACAGAAGTTAGGTTATTGAACATACAAAAACAGCACTTCGAAACTTTGTAACTAAAAAAATATATAGGCTACATAAATATTCCATCACAAAAATGCTAGGAAAAGAAAAAAACGGCCACCTTTTAAACCGACTTTAAGAAGGGGGAGGTTCCCAATTCACTGGTATTTTTTTATGTTCGTTTCTTCAGAACTTCGTACTGGACGAACCTAGTTTGTTGATTCTTTTTCATTAGATACCTATCACTTGGTCCCAAGAACATTTCATCAAGATCTGCCCATCAGTCTTATACTGGAAGACGCGGTGCGACCCGTCACAAAACAAATATAAAACCGCGATAACTTTATAAACTATCTGTGTACCAAGTTTCGTCTAAATCCGTTCAGCGGTTTTTGCGTGAACGAGGAACAAACATCCATACACACAAACTTTCGCGTTAATAATATTAGTAGGATAGGAACAGGTAGTAAAAATTATTTAAATAAAAATGAAATAGCTCTGACAACCAGTCACATCCGTTCGCGATTAAAAATAAAATATAAATCTAAATATTTTATTGTTTGTCCAACTTTTTTCAATTACGTATTTTGTTGTTTGTAATAAAATCACGTTGCCTCCATAAGTTTTTCATTTGAAAAAATAAAGACTTTTTAGATCTATCTAACTTTCGGCCTAAAAGCCACATCGAGTGTTATAAATCTAACTTATAATCCGAATTAATCTTTTATATAGAAAAAGAAAATAAATCTTAAGAATAAAAAGTGGTTTTTACACTCCGTATCTTTCAGAAGTTGTCGTATTTAATTATTTTTTAAATAGGATTATTATAGAATTTCTAACTTTTTTGTATCTAGCTCTGCCACAGCTTTTATAATTTATATTTTAATATGAATTATCTTTTGGAAACACTTCTCAGATTTTACTTAACTATAAATAGTTCTCAGGTAGTATAAAAAATCTCAATTTCAGATGGGACATAGAAATAAATATTTATCTTAAGTATGTATCGTATACATGAATCTAAATAATAGTACCATATCACACGAATATAAGATAACAGGTCAAATAAGAAACGCATTCGCGACTCTCGACAAGTGTTCCGTACAAATAAAACAAAGAATACCAAATTTACTAAACGTCATAGCTTACCTTCAATTATGATTTTTAGTATTTAATGGCAACAGGAATACATCATCTGTGATTTCATCTGTTGAACAATTACCCTTCATGAGATACGGCCTGGTAGCAGACGGACGGTGCTTTAGTAATAGGACTCCATGTTTATATTTTGAAAAACATATTTTTCCACGAATCCAAATCAAAAGTAACATACTACTATCTTCAAAGATAAAATAAAAATTTTACGAAAAGTGCAAATACCTATTTGAGTGCCTTACAAGTTAAGCCCTTTACGACATAAAAGAAGCCCACTAACGAGGCAATTAGATTTATTCAACTTACAAACCTCTTTTTACCATAAAATAATTAATTACTTCTGCTAGACCTGAGGGGAAAATACTTCGTTAAGTGGTTTGACCTTTTAAAGGTTGAAATTTACGAAAAAATTACAAAACTTTTGTAAAATGAAGTACCGGTATTTCACGTAGGCTGCTCTGCCATGGAACACAGATAATTAGATGGAAGTGACCTTAATCTTCGGTAGTATTAGAACCAGTGCTGCAGTGTAACCAAACTTTTCAAAAAAACTTTCGGTGGATGATCAGTTTTTATGAATTACACTTACAGCCGGGTCTGCTCATGATTAAGGACAGTTAGTCAAAAATCAGTTGGACCACCCCGATAAATACACGCGAGGGCACCGTTGTTATACAATTATGTAGAAAAAGCTTACTCTCGACGTTCCTCGTTGTCTGTCAACTTCATTATTTTTTCTTCATTCTTTTTGACTTTGCAAGGTAAAACTTTATTGATATTAGGTTGGCGCGTTTTAGGTTGAGTCTTAAAAAATAATTCATTTCAAATTTCGCACATTTATGAGCTACTGTTGATCGTCATCTCCTAATAGTTGCACACATGTATTTGAACGCCTCTTCCTTTTACACTTCAATATTCCATGTTATCTGCCATTCATTAAGTAACGCGGTGATAATTTTAATTCACAATTCCATTATTATACTAAAATTCAAACGAAGGCGTGTAAGAGTATCAAGTGTCACTGATAATTTAAATTGATATGGGTCAAATTAAGCTGCTGTTTATTATGACTGTATCTATATTTGAACAAACTGGATTCTATGATACAAAATATATGTTGTTCTTTCGGAATTTTACAAAGGAATGATCAATCACTTTTGAATCCCCCTGCTGGGCAAAGGCCATCTCCTAATCCTTCCACGATTCCCTATGCTGCACTACTAATAATTACGACTCCACATTTAAAGGCGTTTCAGAAAGAGCTGAGACATTTAAAGTAATATTTATTCCTCTTTTCATTGGTTTCCAATCAACTGAAGTCATATCAGTGCATGATTTTCTCCCACATAATAATACTTCAAGCAATCCTTCTTAATTCCTCTGGAGGTTTTCAAACAATTCTTTAAAGACGACTATTGTATGAAAGAGACACCGCTATTTGTCATACAGAGCACCGCCTTGCTCTCACAAAGGCACAAACCTTTCAAAAAGTGCTGCTGGACCCCCCGATGTTATTAACTTGCAACGTCTTGAAAACTTCATTCATATTCATCTTGTAATTCCAACGCAGGAATGATGAGGATAAAATATACAATTGTTTTCGTAGCGAACGCTTTCTGTGTCACGTTTACCAAAAGTAAGAAATTATTAATGAGAAATCTCGTGTCTCAATAAGTTGGGAACAATGGCAGTCGTTGGAGATTAATGTAAGTACCTATTAATTATCTAAAGTAAAATATTCCTCGCTTTACCTGTGTCTCTGGGGACGCTTCCGCGATCGAAGTATTAAGCGTTAAGTTATTAAACAATTGTAGCTTACAGTGTGGTTGAAAGCGTGTTTTTTATTTAGAAAGATGCAGAGGTTGATATAAATTAAAATAGCTATCTTATATGTGTTTATAGCAATGCTAGAAACCTTTTATAGTAGTAGGAGAGCAGTAATTAGAAAAAAATACATAGAAAATGTCACCATTCCTTTGATATAACCAGCCAGAGTCACGGGATCGCTCAGGTATGCTCTGCGCGACTTCGGCAAGCATTTTGGACTTCTTCTTTGGAAACCTCACTGCTTGTAAGAAAGGTCGCGCAGAAAGACACGTCTTTCTCCTTCTTGATCTGTTAGCTATCCGGGTGAGAGGGTGCCCTACCCGCCAAAAATAAACAAACTTCCAAAAATATTTTTGCGTTTCAGAAAATTGATGGCCAAAACAATGATAAAGCAACTGATACTTGGAGAAATATATCATGGATTAAAATGTTTCTAGATATCACAGCTCATGAGATACAGGCTGGTGACGGATAACGGAGCCTCAGTAAATCCGTTTCACCATTTGGGTACAAAACCCTAAAAACAAGTTCCGATCGCAAAAAAAGATTTACAATTCCATACAAGCCCCAAATTCCCGAGCACTGATTTACTCAAAGTCATTCAGTCCGTTACTCGATTTAAACTAAGCTAAGTTGACTTTACCTTTTGTCCGGCAGTCGGTGTCATTGCGTGCCAGCAAGAGGTGGTCGTATGCAAATATAATTGCGGCCCGATGCAACGGACGGGCGCGCATTAGTACCGCTTTGTGAGGGAATGAGTCGGTCCATTTCACACCGCTCTGCAAATTAGCCGCTTTCGAGTCTACAGTTAGACACGCCTAGATTCCTCTGTGCTTCCGACCCGTTACTGGAAAGGATATTCTATCATAATTTACGGGTGTGCGTAGATTGAGGTTGTTTTGCTTGTGAGGGATTGGTTTCGATATTCGGAGAATGTAAGTCATTAAAATTAAGTACATGTTTCAAAGTTTGAATGTTAGTTGGAGAAGGTGTCAATACAATAAGTCACATTCTTAAATTCTCGCGATTATTAAGCTAAGTAGGAAAACCATATTTTTTAAATCTAACTTTATACAATGTGGTAAATTGTACAGTATAAAATGAGAAATTACGAAAAATAAATAACAAAATGATTACTCGTGTTCTTAAAATGTGAATTACAGCAACGTCTTTCAAATGGCGATTCCCATCAAGTAACTCTAGATAAACCTCCATCCTTTGGTACACCAATGCAAGTACGATTGAAAGCCATAGAAATGACTTATTTCATTCAAAAGGAACAAACAAACTCAAGTAATTAGACGGCACTGGGCAGCTTTAATAGCTTAATCTACTGAAGAATATCTCGGAACGAACTTATTCGTGCAGAAATATCATTAACATAAGCGTTAATGATATTTCTGCACGAGTCAAACGCGGATCATTTTCCGCGCGAGTGCTGCGTGCTGCATACAAACAGAATCACAGAGTGAGCGCTAAATACGCCCGTGTTCCAATTAACTTTGTCGTTGGAAAAAAAAAATGTAGAATTAGGGACGTCGTTCACTCTTTGCATTCACGAGAATGTGAACGAGACCGTACGACTGCCACCGCGCGATTTCCGAACCGAGTTAGTTTAAAATTTGTTCTAAATTCAAACGAAGTCGCTCTTTGTAGTTCCCTGCGGACGCGAGATAAGGCTATTTCGGAGGTAAAGTCTGTATAAGTATCGCTCCATTGGTTCAGAATTAAAAAACGCAATTTGTTTGAAACATTCCCTGTTATTGGGACCGAGTTCTAAACAACGATAAGTTCAACAGTTCACTTTGTAAATGAATATCGAAAACTGTTTCCTGTAATCTTAAAAGTTTGCATATATAAGTATTAGTAAACAAATCTGCTTGATGAATTTAAGTTTAATCTTTGTGAATTAAATGTAGGTGGGTACACTGGGTACATAGTTTAATGTTCTCAAGGTATTTCTTTTGGGGGTTTTAGCGTTCTCTTATCTTGGTACGTTAGCTGGGACCAGCAAGTGTTAGGTAAATATTTAGCAAGTCCTTGTAATCCTCAGGGTTTTTGCTCGTCGGTGCGGTGTCGGCTGGCGTCGGGCGGCCCGCGGCATTCCTTTGTCCCCCGCTTAGTGTGAACAAGCTCTTTTATCATTACGTTTTGTATTCAATGATAAATTGTTACCGTTACTCTACGGTAAGTATGTATTCTCCGAATTTATGATTATACATTTTATGTTATAGTTTACACAGCTACGTAAATTTCGTTACAAAATAATTTACGGTGTTTTACGTAGGCAATGAATTTGTAAAGAAAATAATATTTTATTGTAAAAAAAAGTAACTTTGTAAATATCATTCAAATTCCAATCCAATCTTACATTTAAAACAAATATTTAACCCCCCAATAACCTAAGTAGTAAAAGACTATTCAAAGAATAAAACTAAAGAGCTCACTCGACTAAGCACTAAACGCAAGTACTGAAAAAGTCACATTCTGTTACCATTTACGTCACTCAACAAGATTTTATTGTTACCATAAATCGTCAACATAACTCCGTTGAATTTCCTTAAGTCAATATAAAATATGTGTGACGTCAGTCGTTAAATATTATAACCTAACCAGCGACCGAGCCATTGTACAAAGTTTGGCAGTTTCATCAATTAGCTACGCCCCAACTAGGTCAATCGATCTATCACGAATTGATCTACACGACTTATACGATCATATGACGCGGTATTGTTTGAATACTGATGTCTGGTTCAGAATTCATGACATTGTGTTTAGTATTTAGGGAGAAAGAGAGCAAAGAGGTTTAATCCGAGCAAAAATGGCCTAGAAGTTACCGCCTTAGTCACTTCCTTGGAAGTGCCCTTCGCTGGTATGTGGTTTCTGTTCTTTATATCTTGTGGAATGAAACACGAGAATTCAAACACGTCACTTTGTGAAGTGTTGTTTGTGAAGGCTGTTGTGTTGACTGTTGCTGTTGCAGTCTATTTAAAATTGTGATCTGAAATATTCAGTTCATTCCTAAGTTTATGGTGACTTTAATGAGAAGCTCATATGAAACAATGTAATTATTTATTGGTTTTAACTGCTTTTCACGTAAACATAAACATTCTGAAAATACATTTAACGCAAACATGGAATACATATAAAAGCCCAAACAAAGCGCGAACACCATGAACAAAGGAGTATCAATGCAATAAATAATAATCAGAAATTTAAAAATAAAGGGAACCCTTGCTTTGCCTGTAGGTTTATGCGACTGTCAGAAGTGACGCCAATTTATTCCAAATAAAGTATCCGTGATGGTGATCCTAAAGGGTTGGCCAGAGGGTTTCCGCTCGCTTATAATCTGACAGACAGCCTATGAGGCGGATACCGGAGACAGTCATGTTTAATCCTATATTTGAAGTTACACAGAGAAAAAATCGCGATTTGCCAAGACAAAAAATATGGACAAAAATCTTGTATATTGCGACTAGGGCTAAAGCTTTCGGTGGGTTTTAGTAAGCTACTCATCCATCCCCAGTCATTCAACGTCCATAACTACAAAAAAATAAAAACACAAATCATGCCCTGACACGAAACGCAAAGAAACTTCCGCAAAAGTTGAGTACATAAACAATAGCAATTCATCATCAGAATTAGTTGGCCGACAAAACAATTTTATTAACAAAAAAAAATCTCTTGACAAATCGCTGGCTAGGACGTTGTTGTGTGGAAGTGAAAATTTATCCGAAACGATATCAAAAGCGGCTTTATCTTGAGATGACGTAACATTATCGCAATATCCGTGCGTCGTCGCTGTCCCGCTCTCGGAATATCAAGAAGATATATTTTCACGGAACAATGCCTCCCGGTATCTCAATTTTCATTTCCCCTCGGCGGGCCATCCGGTGTGATTTGTAGCGCGAGATAATATACAAAACGGTGGCTTCGCGGGCCGCGGCTCGCGACTGCCTCAGCTGGATCTAGACCCGCCTTTATCTATAATACTTTAACCATGCGTCTTTCCTTATCATATATCCATTTGATCCCTTTTCGGAACACAAATAACGTGGAATTGAAGATGAAAAAATGTCGGGAAATCTACATTTGGTTACAACTTTCCTGCTTTCAATGTCTTCTTTACCAAAATTGTTTTCGATAAGAAGCGATTGGTTCGCTATCTCCGAGCTAGGACTTACAGACTTATATTTTGTAGGTTAGGAACATTAGGTCGTATATTACATGAACATAGACTTTCAGTATAATTTAACATAAACAAGATGTTAAATTATGCTGAAAGTCTATGTTCATGTACTACTTATAATTTTTGGTTACAACATAAAGATACAACCAGCTTCAAATAAAACCTATTAAGCCAAGCTTGAAGAAATTTGTGAGACGACATGAAAGGGACTTTACGTTAAATGAAAAAAAGAATCAGTTATGAGGTACGAGTAACAAACATGAAAAATACAGACAAATTAAGAACCTCATTCTTTTCAAAGTCGGTTGAACAGGAGCCGTTGTGTATTTAAATTTATCTGCATTATTGTTTTTTGAAATCCGTCAGCTCGTATAATCATAATATTGGTGTTCGGAGCACGCGGCCGGCTGCCCATTGAAAATGAATTGACTCAGTAGAATATGAATAAATTTAACTCTTCATCATTCACACATTGCGTTTATACGCACATAACGATTCATATGAACTCCACTGGTGACATTAAAAAATAAAAGGATAAATACGACAGCATTGCCCATAATAATAACATCCTCTTTGCATTTTACTGGTTAAATTTAGTCATCAATCAAAAAAGTTTTTCTTTTATAATGGAAAATCTAAATATTAAACAGTTTTATAAAGACAACGTTGAACATTCTCTGAAAGGTAATTATGTAATATAAGCCTTTAATCCCGATCCAAAAGCAATGTAGCGAAGTTTGTAATTTATAAATTAAGTCGGGTAGTTAACTCTTAGTACCCTTCATTTAAAACGGGAATTCGATGAGATATTTAGAGTTATAAAAGCCTACAAACATCCCACAACGAGGCATAGGCCTCTTCCCATCAAGAGAAAAGAGTCAAAACCTAAATCAAAATCAAAAGTTTTTATTTAAAAAAGGCCGTTTTCCAGACACTTTTAAAATGTTATAGTAATTATAATGACTCTAGTTGCGCGAGAGAGTACGGATAACTATGCTTGCTTCATGTGAGATGGCGATTTCAGAATACATTATTTAAAATTTAAGAAACCATGCTTCAAGGGTGTTTTTTTGTCTTTAGTAGAAGGATTAATTCAATTTTCCCATTCCATTTTCATCTTCCCCTTCCAAGTTAGAGCAAATACACCAACATAATTAAATAACTAAACAAAATTGAGGTTAAATGAGTAACCTACTCAAAGCTAATCAATCTTTCGTTCAGTAACCCGTTCGCAGAAACGCGGCAATCGGCCAAAACCAGTCAAATAAGTAATAGGCACAATAACATGTGATCAATCGATAGTCACGTGACCAGGAGTCGGTGCCAGGATAACCACACATCTACTTCATATAGTATACGGTACTTTAACCGTTCATTATATTTTGAACCCCTTATGACAATGTTGTATTGTAACACAAGAGTCAATGAGTCTATAAGACTCCACAACTGGACAAAAGATGTCAGTGACGCTTAGCCAAAATAAGGGGTTCCCCAAGCTCTGCTACGGATGGTATTCACATACACATACACCATATGTTTTTCATAATTAAACAGTATTATTACTATCCAATTAATTGAACCACAAATTGATGATTTATTTTACCATAAAATTAGCGCCATTGTTTTTTTTATGCAGTTTCTTGGGACTCTTCTATGACATTTTGGAACCGTGCACCTAGAGCAAATACTGAAAAGTTAAGTTTTACTCTAAAAGTTGAAAAAGGCCATCTTGAAATAAAAGCTTTTGATTTTGACTTAAAGTTTTCATTTATTATTCACTTGTAAAATATACCGCTACTGCCGTTTACAATATTGTTTCATGGACTATATGTTCTTTAGACTATGTTCTCTACCTAGACACGGTGTATTTAGGAATGTCCGTCTAGTTGCGAACTCTGCCGGGGTCTTTAATAACAAGCTCGTTCCGCTATGTCTCTATATCAAAATTCCTATACACTTCGTCACCTTCATACCATCACGTTAGCTTCAGGACGAAATTAAATGTTTAAGGTAGGTATTTTATGCGGAAGAAGATTATTTTTTGTTTTATTATAAGGTTAAAAATATTTGACTTTTAGATGTAGCACAATTACGTAAGTATGTATTGCGAGAAGGTATTACTAAAAAGGTCAAAAAGCATTTTCTTTGCTGAGCACTATTGGTATACTAGTCTATATTTCTCGATGCAGTTTAAACTAACCTTTTTGTTTAAGCTCATGCTTAAGATTGTCGCCGAAAACGTATTTTTAAATCTGAACAAAAAAAAAACAAAATCTTGTCACCCGTATACTTACCGCGTCAAGAAAACCGCACATTTCCTGTCTCCTAAAAATGTCTATAAAAGTATTTTCGTCGGTCGTAAACACTACAATAAAGTTTAGTAGCCACTCACGAGTATGAACGTTCCCCTATGTTTCTAACACCACTGTCCACTTTTAATTTATCTAATGTCCCAACATATGAAACGGCCAGCCCTCCGAAGAAATAATGTTTAATATCCGCTCACACACTACAGTCACATGCTTAGTCAGAAAATTCTGACAAGCGTAATAGGAATAGATCTTCACTTGCAGAAAACATCAAGAACAACAACATGAAGGAAAACATCATCAGGAAACAGACGTAGGTAATTGTTTGAAATTGTGACAAAGGCGTCACAATCAATACTTGAATCTTTCTCGTGAAGTTTCCCAAACAAATTCAACAAACATTCAAAAAATCTGTTTCGTAATTAAGAGCAAATTAAACTTACGGTTAATTAATAACATTACAAAAACTTTTCTTTTCTTTGAAATCCTCTTTATATTTCACTTTTTAGAAAACTATTTAACAATTTCAAAAGAAATTACAAACGAAAATATGTTATTTAAACAAAGACTTTTTTCTTGTAAGCTCAAGCTTATTATAAGAGTGCCTAACAACTTTAGACTAAGTAACTTTTAATTAAAAATGTTTGCCATTACTTTCTAATTTAGTGGAGTAAAAAGAGGGTAGGTATTTCATTACCAAGTAGATGCTAGTACTCAGAATTTTGAGAAGAGGGGGGTGTACGGATTCTAGAAGCTAACTATGAACTAAAGATATTCCTCAAGTCTAGCTAGTATAATAAGGAACTGACGCATTTCCACAACTTATTGCATTAAAGTCTATTAACCAAATGTAATCTCCCCATTGGTCAAAATCTTTAATTAATTGTTATTGATAATATGAAAACTACAAAACAATCAAAAGAAAACGGATACTTCTCTGACAAGCATTTGCAAAAAAAAAAAGTTGGATTCACGACAAATATATTGAAATCTTTTAATGACACTTACAAGTCACAAGCATGTCAAAAACAAATATTTCCTTTTATTCAAACGCTACCACAAGCCGTCAATTCCACCACTCAGCATCAAACGAGTAATTGGACGTCTGAAGATATCACAGACAATCATATTTCACTCGTGATATACATAAATGTACATAAAACGTACATTACTGGCGTCTTCCTATCCCAAAGTGGAGTTATCTCGAATAAATCTCTGTATTAATGATAAGCGTTATCATTTATCGCATAATTTATGGCTCTCTAATAGAACGCAAGAATTCTAGGTGGAGTTGAGCGTTGTATGAGCAAGGAAATATGACATTATGCATATGTTATTTTTGTTTTATGTAGATACGTCTTGATATATTCTAGGAACCATCATCTTCCAAAAAAAAATCGCTGCAGCCGCGGATGAGGGACGTCCCTCCCTACGACGAGCAATGTTGGTCTCACTTCCACGTTCACACAAAAGAGGGTGATAGCTTGTTTCTTTTTGGGACTTCTGTAATGTTATTATATTAAGACCATTGTTGTGGATTCATGTTTCTATGTATGGATTTGTATGCACAATGCATGTTAGATCCTTAAGCAAGCAAGTATTAATGAGACTAAAAAAATTTTTGATGCTCTTTCTTAGCTATTCTAAGACCCCACTGACTAATCTTGATAGCGTGATGATCAATGATCAAACCATCTTTATATGGAAGGATATGACCATAGATTATACACTAATACTGGTAGATATGACACCAGCTGTTGGTGGGACATTTATAGGCTTTTAATATATACATAATTAGTCCATATATTGTTATTAAAAGATGCCCTCATAATTCGAAAAGAACTACTCGAAAAGGACAGGAAGCTTTTGCTTGTCTTCTATGGAGACTATACTGAGAGTGAACTATTTTACCCAGTGAACAGGGTCGTGGAAGTCAGATAGGCAGTCGCTCATGTAAATTAGTATTCAGCTGAATTTCGACTTGAAGTTGACCCCAAAAAGGCATTAGAACATATTCTATGACAAAGTTTCTAAATACTTAATCTAGATAGCTAAGTTTCGGGGCTAAAAGTTTAAAAGTACAGGCTAAATTATTTACATGACAAGGATATGTAGGCGGTCGGCCAGAGAAATTCTAATTGTTTCGAAATTGAATCAACAAAATTGCCTAAATTAATTGATTTTATTATTTTTTATAAACTGTTAAGAGATTATCTATACTCTATACTAATATATAAAACTGAAGAGTTTGTTTGTTTGTTTGAACGCGCTAATCTCAGGAACTACTGGTCCAAATTGAAAAATTCTGATTTTTGTTTTGAATAGACCATTCATCGAGGAAGATTATATACCATCACGCTGCGACTAATAGGAGAGAAGATACAATGGAAAATGTAGCAAAAACGGGGTAAAATATTTATCATCGACTGCTTCCGTTCAAAAATCCCTAACTTATATCTTCTTACACGCGGACGAAGTCGCGGGCAACAGCTAGTTATTAATAAAAAGGTTTTTAAAAATGAGGTAGGTAAAATATTCTATTAGTCCAATACCTTGTTTTTAAACCCTGGTTTGATTAATTGATTCTTTAAATGCGTACTAAAGAATTCTTACGCCAAGTGACATTTCTTAAATCTTGAATTTAAAATACTCATATCTATGGAAATGACGGTTCAATTCGATAACTCACGTGACTTAGTCTTGTTATTTCCATAAATTTTTAAGTTTTTTCTACCAGCGATTGTCGAAATATCACATGGATAGTTTGAGATGTTTTCAAACAAAACTATTTGCTGTATCAGAGAAATATTTCATCGCAAACCGAGCTCTTTACAAAACCCATGCACATTTTTTATCTTGAAGTAAAAGTACATGTTACACAGAAGTCTGATATAATAAACCTGCCTGTATCTAGCCGCAATCTAAGTTTCAATTCTATTTCTGTACAAATCTGAATATAAATTGAATTTGCAGCCACAATGGAGCGAGCATATTGTCCTCCACAGGACTCCACTGGCTGAGAACATTTGTGCTCGACAAATTGATTTATTAACCTGAACCGAATTGCAGACGAAAAATCTTTTCGTTAAAGAACCGCGAGGTAATGAGGTTGCTTTATTAATTATTTAAGCCTTTGAGTTGGATTTGCGATGTTCTTTTATTTGTATTTTCAGCTGTTTTTTGGGAGATTCGTTAAATTAGCAATTGGCAGTGTACTTTAAAAATCATCATCCATTAGGGTTCGTTTTTGTTTTTTTGCAATTGAAATATATATATATAAAGGGAATTCAGAGTCAGCTTTATGTTTATTTACATTTACAGGTCGAGTAAATACTTGAATTCTGTCTCACCAAATATTAGTTCTCTCAAGTAATAAAAATATTGAAACAGAATTCTGAGTACCCAGCTTTGAACACAACCGGTTAGCATAATTGAATACATTACTTCCACAGAACTTGCGAAAAAGCTACTTATAAAGGGTATATTGAATAATCAACGTATTCCCCGCAAAAAAACACTCAAACAAAAAAGAAACAGATCAAAATATATTTGTACAATAAGACAGAATAAATAAAACAAGGGAATACGCAATTTCAATACACAAAGAATTCTAGTCGGCGTTATGTGTTGCGTAGAAATCATTCATGGGCAATAACGCCCATTTCTGTTGAGCGCCACCTTAGTAATACCCTCGGGATAGGATTATTGGCAAATTGTTCCGTTCGCATTCCGGCCCGACTCGCACATGAAATATTAAGCACCTATGTACCGATACCAGAGGCCTGCGAACATATAAATACGCGGTAAGTTATGACCGCCCTCTGTACACCGCTCATTTCTTTGAATATTTTACTCCAGCGACAAGGAACGTGTTTTGTTTTTCGTTAAACAAGTCTCAATTTGTTATTCTTTTTTTAATAAATTATCATATTAAATATATAGACTAAAGCGAAAGGGATCAGATACGCAGCCGCTTCATGTAAAATACGGTATTTGCAGAATCCTGCAAGACCCAAATACAGAGCTTTTTTTTACTCCCACACTAAGAAATTAAATCCTTGCGTCGCTCAAGGCTTCAAAGTAGAAGACTTAGAAAGAGTATTTATTGATGCACATAAATGTCGGTTTCATATTGATATTGAATCTGTACCACGACGAATACATTGACAAATTGACGTGGTAGATTGTAACACGTCGCTAAAAGTATAAGCCCGCTATCCAAAATAACATTTATGAATAACGATGATCATGGAAGTTCTATGCTTCCATGGACTCTAAGAAAAGGCTGGGGGCTAAAATTCAATTCGCTTGATACGGTCGGTGCTTGAATGGGTGACCATCTATGTCATAACATGACAACTTGTGTCAAATTGAACAGGTTGTTAACGTTAGAAGTAGTTAACAGCTAGAAAGTCTGAAAACCTATCTTAATAAGAAGTATCGCGGAGGAATCGGTATCTCCCAGGTATAGGCAGTTGCTCCTTGTAAAACTGATACTTAGCTGAATCCGGTTAGACTGGAAGCTGACCCCAACATAGTTTTGAAAAGGCTAGTTATCTTAGTTATACTTCGATCAACATTTTATTCGATTAACCTAAGTTTAGTTTATAACGAACATAATATAAACATGAACTTAAACATGACATCTGTTACCTACTGGCCCCACATCCATAGATTTGGAACAAATAATTGGATGATCCACAGAAGTACCTCCGACCTCAAACGTAGAAAACTAAGTTAGTTGGTGCAAACTGATCCGAAAATGTGACCTTAGATATCTAGATAGCACAGGAAGGATCCAAATTCAAATTGAGCAAATGATAGATACAGACTTATATTTATACATTTCTTGACATTGTAAAGAATTAACGATAGGGTATTTGACAAATGAAAAAGAAAAAAGTATCAGACAGATTTCCAAAAAAAAACTGATATTCGTTTCTTCTTTTATCGCATGAATAAGGAATGAAAATTATTTTGGAAACGATATTCAAAAGTTTAAAAAGCTAAAAGTTTTAGCCCTGAAAAAGCCTAACTGGATTAAAAATCTTCTGATTTTGATTACTAAAAAGTACCTCCTATGTGTAGTACGGAGCTTGAACACTGCCTTTATTCTTAATCTAACATTGGTACTAAACTTGCTTCTAGAAGAGAACAACAAAACCACTCTATTCCGCTACAAACCTACCAACAACCAATATCTACCAAATCACAGCCGCTCTTGACAGCAAACGAAAATTATATTATGTATCGTGACTATAAAAGCTAATAGACAATAATAATGAAACAAAGAACAAAAGCAAAGGCACTAAAGATAAAACACAGGTAACAGAAGGTAGTGTACACTCAACCACATAACAAAAGCAAAAACGACTTACGAAATTCAACCTTACGGCTTTACTATACAGATGATATTAACGGTAACATTTTGTTTCAGGAGTGGGCGCCTGTACATGCTTGAGATAAAACCGTGATTGTACAACGAATATTTAAATACGAGCTGGATATTCGCTTTAACTAGGTTGTAACGGTCGATTCCTGCCTGCGAACGGATGGTGGGTCCATAAAATGAGAGATAAGACTCTAACGCGGATGTTTAGTGGCCACTACACGCTAACTGACGCATTAACACGCGAAAATCAATTTTCATATGTCTTTTAAGCACTTCGGTAGTACTAGATATGGTAATTTAGAGTATTTTTTACTATTTGAATGTTTATGTTTCTCGTCTTTGGATTCTAAGTGGAATATCCATTAAAAAGAATTTATTGAGCAACTAAAAGTTCTATACATAATATATGTACCTATGCCAAATGCACCTAAATTTTTTGCAAAATGTTTTTTGGCATTCACTATTGAAATAATCCCAGTCTAAATAAAGTAACATGGAAAATCTGATAAAATTTTTCGGTAAGTTATACCAAAGTAAACATACAACAAATATAATTGGACCACATGAAAGCAATCTAAATTTGAGTCTCATCAACAGTATCAGGTAGCATCACATAATTTTCAAAACAGAAATCGTATATCAAGCCACAAAGGCTTGCTCTAAACCAAAAATATAGACAATACGTAGAGCAAGCCCCATTGTGGTCGCACGTCTTTGTTCGACTATCTGTGAATCCTATCGCCTCTCCTTATTACATTTGGGCGAACATTCTACGGATTCAATGGCCTCTGTTGGGTATGCCTACTCAATACAAAATATGCCTTTACCCTTGCAGTGACAGACTTTTTATGATTTCTGAAACATATTCGGTGCCACCAATTTCCTCCTTCCCGTAAAGAATTCCTTTGAAATCTCGCGTTCGGATTGATAAATGTTTTTTTGGATATTTTCGTGTTGCGAGACAAACAAGCTATCGCTATTTTATTATTGTGCAACATAATTGTTTTTTTTTCCTTCCAATAACAGAGAAATACATCCACCCGGACATAATATGTACATACATCTACTAAGACATACTGCCACGTCGACCAATAAATCAAAACTATAAAGAATAACTGTTTTAGAGCCGGCGCTGAAAGAACTACACATCGTAGCAGAAGGAAATGAAAGCCGTAAGTCGAGACATACGAGCGGCGAGTTCGTTACAGGGTCCCATCAGTTCCGGCCATGTTACGAGCCTTCGAATTTGCGTGCAAATAAAATTGCCAGCCACTGTATCAACTGGACTACCCAAAGGACGTAAAGAGGGGTGGGATATAAAACGTGGAGCCCAGTCATCTCCTGCGGATGTTTGCAAGTAGGGGCGCATAAACAACCTTATTCGCCGTAGGACTGAGGTTTGGTAAATAGCTGCTGCAAAAATATTACCCTTATAACCTTATTAAAACTCAAGTTTTTCGTCCGTATTTCAAGAGAGTAAAGCTTAACCCTCTCGTTTTGAGAGGATCCCCATGCTCCAGTAAAGCCGTCTTGTATTCATACATCTGAATCCAAACATAATAAAACACATTCACTGAATCCACAAAATCTAATTACGTTCGTCTTAGCATAAATCGAATTGGGTTCCGCAGTCACAAACTTAGCCATTTCCGAGATATTCATATGTAATTAATTTGCAGAGGTACACATCAAATTCATCGTGACTCAGACGCTCGGGATCCATACATAGTATTTGCTTAGATTACAAGGAACGTTAGCACTGAAATTAGACACTCTAAAGTTGAGATATTACTGCACTAAGAGTCGTAAACTCTTCAACAGTTTGTAGAGCAAACAAAATAAACTCGTGAAGCGCAAGTTGTTCGCCATTGAACAATACTACCGACCAATTGCGATAATATCTATTCGCCAGTCATACTTTTAGCTGGCGGCGATTCTGCGTGGTCGCGCCACCAGATTTTATAAGGCATAAACCCTGAGATAGCGGCAGTAAAACTTGGAACTGAGGCAATATGCCAGCTCCCTATTGCCAGTTCCATTGCTTTGTTTTAAACTGACTAGGAGGCGATACCTATAACCACGCTGTGGACGAGCCGCAGTAGACTCGCTCGGGACAAATCACGACCGATCACATCCATACGTGGTAAACAATCTTTTGTTTATCGACAACGTCACGTTTTGTAGAGTTACGCATTAATGTGAAACTGTAACGTAATGCTGACACCACAATACCCTAAGTAAACAGCAAGTATTGTACAACTTATGTTCTGATGTTTGTATCGTTTTATTACCCAAGCAATACACGTCCACATAAATAATGTCGTATAAGTGTGTTTGCTAAATTATTTATTTGAGAGAAATCGTAAAAAATAACAAATGATTATCAGAGGCGACAGGCTAGCTGCGGAGGCATTATTTGTTGGTAATATTTTGATGCCACAAATATGATACCATAACTTTTTATGGCAAAACCAAATAGTGTCATCAGTTTCCTGAATGGTCCTAAAGAAGTATCACTCTATTACGGCGGAATAATGCCAACCCTCCCAAATCCGTTTATCGCTACAGTGGTAAGGCTCTCCGGGAGCCGCTTCAGCCTGTTTAGATACAGTGCACTCGATATATTTCCTTCAAATTGCGAATTTCGGCTTGCTCCGTACAAAATCATAAACGAAATTCTGGCGCAAAAAAGTAAAACAAAAACCGAGAGAACGTAATAGAATCCAGCGATTGTGGATATCGTTTCGTGAAGTAAGTAGGTATTAAGCTTTTATGGTTACTATTCCGAGGTCTTAGTTAGGTCGGTATCATGTCTGGCCGGCACTGCACTTTATGCACCGTACTGGATCTCGCTTTACATGATTTGATTATCCGCAGACAATATTACGCCGGCTTCCTATATGTAAAATTATTGTCTGAACATTATTATAGGGAAATGCGATAGACCGTTTCAATTTTCTTACAAGGTCTATGAATCATAGACGCACTACTTCGGATTCTCTCCAAATTATAGTTTGAGTCCAGGCATAATAACCCTCGGTCTAAAAAAGCGCTAACACTATTTGACAACGAACGTTAACAACTAAATATTTGGTATGGCAACAAAAAACTGTGGTCCTCAACAAAACACCGAACAAATTGATTTGCAACCAACAGCGCAACATAAACAAAAACTCAAAAAACTACATCGTGTTTAGAAACTAACACCGGCGCTATAAAATCGAATAAAAAATACACAATCGCCTGTTCCTCGCAAATAGAAAGTAATGTATATTGGTTGAAATATAAATGCACAATATACGGAGCGTGACGACTACGATACTAACTCCTGCCTGTGTTCACTCGTAAATAGGGGAAGTTACCGACCACTGCCGCCAGCCTTCGGATTTTCGACTTAAATAAAACGTTTCACCAACCGCTGAACGCGCGCCGCCTGCTCGAATAAGTATCGCGATAAAAATATAGAAAACTTAATAAAAATGACAATGAGTTTTAAAAGGTCTCACTAAGTGGGTACATTTTTTTCATTCCTGCTCTAAAAAGGACATAGATATTAGGGTTTCGTTTGACTTGCAAGTGAACCCGTACTTTTCCGAAAATGCGTGCCTTTTTAGTGTTGTAAAAATATCAAATTCTCTAACTACAGGTGTCATGATATAAATACAGTGCAGATAAAAACATTATTACGTAATAAAATGTCCAATTTGAGACATCCGCCATTATTCTACCGTCGAATATAACGCAAGCAATAAATAAGACGTGAAGTGCCAAATTATAGGATCGTTCAATATATTATAAGCTCGATTAGTTTTACGACATGGCTGAATATGATTCATTCGGCTGTAAGTTGTAGCTCTAATCCAAGTATTTTAGGCCGGCCGCTAGTCCCACTTTCTTTCCACGTAAAACCCGGATATACGATTAAAGATTTCATCCGACGATATTGGACGATCGTAATATTTTAACGACGGCCCGACCCTGCAGCGACTTCTTTGTTTTACTGCCCTTATTTTATTATTTATCGAAACATTTGATATAAAAGCGCTATTATCTACAATTTTATGTGATGATATATCATGCAAGTTGGAAATAACAGTTGTAAGCATTTTAAAATTTTCAATAGCTCTTATATGACGCTGGTGTTGTGCATATTATAAAACCCTTACTTAATAAATGAGAAAAATAAATGGCTACCTACACTACAAGCAAAACTGCAAAAAAAACAATGAAAATATATTACAATACTATCACAATTTGGGTTCATTTTTCAGTAATAAAAGTTCTTGTTTCTCTGCACCATATCTTGGATAAATGGTAGCAATTGCCTTTGGCATTCAGTCCGCCATTGTACTTGTTTTTTTAAGAAGAATTAAACAGACAAATATCCTTCGAATTGCCCTCCGGACGGAAACGCCCTGTACGGAATCTAACGTGCTCATACAAATATTAGTGCGATCTACGAATCGCGAGTAACATGAATTTCACATGCACAAACGCGTCTAGCATCTACGCGACATTCAAATATTTGTCCCGCATGAAAACAGAACGTTCAAGAACGCCTGGCATTCGAGAATAGATCAAGAACATTTCTACATCAGGAATAAATTGTCTTTTTGTGTATTGAAATGAAATTCATACCATCTTAACCTGTCTTGAAACGGTGATCGAAACTAAATTTTAATTTGACTGTCAAAACTCATTTTAGGTGCGGTAGTTAACAAACCTTTTTTAGATAAAAGTCATTTGTCATCAGAACGGGCACATAGGTCGTTATGTTTATCGTACACATATTAAAATAAAGAAAAGAGAAATTACATCAGAAAGTATTAATTCGACAAATTGACAGACAGCTTCAATAACATAGGGATCAATTTTTGGCCTTTCAAGGTCAAAATCGATTGTTTGTATTTTTAGTAGGCCTAAAAAATGCTTAAGATACTTACTTTAAATTACAGAACTAGTACTTTAAGTGCGGTGCCTTTGGGCACGAAACTCTCAAATGGCAATTGATAAAATATTGTTGTTTTGTTTTGTTTCATCACTGTCAGTAAGGGTAACGTAACTGTTTAAGTTCAACAAGTAATAGATTGTTACGATATCTAGTTAGGTAACCGGAAAAACTAGATTTGAATAGGTGAGAGATAACTTGCCCCAAGTGGGGTTTAAATCAGCCTGTCGAACGTTTGCTTAACCTAGTTAGCAACCACAAAATGGATAACTTAGATATTAATTTCAGCCATTACGTAAATTTGGTCCGAAAATTTGCCTGGTCTTTGTGCTAGCTTCTGTTTTACTTAAAGGGTAAAACGGATACAATAATAGGTACAAAACCAGGTTTCCTACACTTTCGAAATTAAAACATATTGCATCACTGTACACCAAATTCCTATACACACTGTAGGTATGTGCATCCTATATCTTCTACATCGTCTCAATGAACCGAATACTGTTCGCCAGAAGGCAATATGTATGCCTCCCGGCGCCGAACGCTAGTTAGCTGGTCAGAACGATACTTGTATTCCCAAAGGATCAAATGATGAGAGACTGCCGACTGAAGCTACATAACTTAAGGAAATAATATTACTGAATATGCGATAGAGAATATAGCATCGTTTGGCGGATAAAGAAAATGTCTAGGTTGTTTGGTAATTTTTACTAAGGGTAAATTAAGAATGGGTTGGAGAGAGGATAGGCAATGTCTTAATTTAAAAAATGGTATGCAAATGAAGACTGAAACCTGTACTACCCGTACTACTTGCATTTATATTAATTTCTATCGACCTTGGAAAATTCCATTCCATCCAGAAATATTCACACCCGTAACAACCGTATCTTAAACCCAATTATATTTTTTAGTAATACATCATACTTGATAATTTTAACCACCTAGCTATGACGCTTCCTGAGATAAAGCCTGGTGACAAACGAACCAAAAGACAGCGGGGCAATAATAGGTACGAACCCCTTAACGGACAACAGTCTACTGCCCTCCTATAGTCAGAAATTGATTTCACATAGAGAAGGGACCTTCCTACTTTGACTCTCTGGAAGTCCTTTTCTGAAATAGACCAAGTTCTTTTTCATAGAAACAAATAGAGCCAAAACAACCAATATTGTTAATACAGTCCATTTTATTACAGTTATAATTCTATCTAACACCGCGATCACTACGCACTACGTACGTGATCCGTGAGTGAAATTCGCGCAGGGAAAAGACACGTCCTAAGACATTCATTATGCCTCAATAAATTCACTATTTCCATTATACTACGAGAATATCGGTATTTATTTGGTGTTGTTCTTTCATTTCGAGCTGATTTGTGTAAATGGGTATGTTGTGACACTTATCGCTTGCAGTATTTTCAGGGTTTAATACAGAGAGTTGTAGTGTGATAATGTGGTTGGATGTTGTCTGGCGTTTAGCGGAATTCGTAATTCCATATGTACAATATTCTGTATCTCATACTTGTCTCATCTGATTTTTTTTTTATATAACGCTTGGTTTTTTTACACTTAGTTAGTTTTATTTTGATAACATTACCACTATAACTCTGCTAAGACTGTGTAGAAGGAATGTGGTTTGGGAAATTGTCTAATGGCAGCCTGATTTATTTTTCCAGCACCGCTTTTTATAGACACTCTGAATGTACCTAACTTTTGTTTTTTTTCTTCGGGTGAGTAAGTGGGTAGTGTCACGGACACATCTTATACCTTACAAAATAAATTTAAAATTAAGTATAGAAATACGGAACGTAATTAAAAAAACCAGACATATTTGCCAAGTGTTAATGGAAACGCGCAAGCAATATTAATTGAATGCTGAACCAGCATTTACAGTAAAGTTATAAATATAAGAGCATGTCCGCAAAATGCAAGTGTTATTACATAAATAGGTGTAGGTATACACACGAGACAAAAATGACAGAAAATGGAATTCCGACGATGGCACTGCTACGTGATTGTTAATTGTTTTGTTTTATTGCAATGTAAGTAATTTTGATATTTGGTTTTTGGGTCGATCACGTGTACCGGTTACTAATAATTTGACGTAAGTTATCATTTGAATGGTAGGTAGATGGGACCGCAAAAACCATTTGCAATCATTTTATAATACCTGACAGCGTGGTCGCGCTGTCAGGTATTATAAAATGATTTTGTAGGTATTATAAAATGTATTGTATTTTTTTTTGTTTGCATTTCTCATACAGGGTTTTCCAGATGAAAATGAAACGCTCGACGGTCCTACAAACTATTTTCCATTTTTTTATACGTAAACATAGTTTATCACTCGAATTCCATTGATTTATGCATAAACAGAATCACTCTCCCCATTTTCAGTGCTTTTATCAAAGTCTCTTCTTTGCCTTAATAAATATAAAGTTATTATTAGCCTTGGAAATGTGATAGTGACAAGCTAATATAATAACTTATTTTCTTCAGATCTTGAAGCAAAAACATTTTCTTTGAACGAAGCCATCGCTGCCGAGTCACAGTTAGCGGAAGTCTCAGAGCCAACACTTCCGCCGACTCTACCAGGTATTGTGAACATTTTGCTAATTATGCTAATTTTAAATGCTTTGATGATATTGTGCTGAATATTGCTTGATATAAAAAGTCTAAAGGTCATTAACACAGACAGTTTTACTCTCTTTATACCTCTATTTCGATACGAAAGTATTCTATCACATACAAATTTAGAGGATTGGTAGATTAATGCACGCACTGCTAAGGAGAACAATGTACCAAATTGATTTCAAATGAAATATGTTCTTCAAAAGTTCAAAGCTAAATAGTTTTAAAGTACGCATACAATTTATTGATCTTTGAGTAGTTTGTTTCCGCCTTCTAGTAAATTACGTACTCCTAATGTACCTATGGGGTACACATACATCATACATTATTTTTTGCAGCACCTACAAAACGATTGTCACTGCTTGAGCGACTCGCGTTGAAACCGAAACTGAAGTTAAAGAACCTCTTAAACAAAAAAGGTAAGTCTCAAACAGACCTTCTATTTGTATCTACGGAAACAGAAAGGCATCGAATCAACGTACAAAGACAACAATCACACTCACAAATTAGGTATTTGCCACCCAACAAATTAATGAACGTTACTATCGATGCTATATATGGATCTTCACTTTTAAATAACATCTTGTGTCAAATAAAATAGGTATAATTTCGACTATCTAGCTATAACGGTTCCTATTATATTGGCTCAGTATTACTCAGTATTAAAAATAACAATGAAAATGCAATTACATTTAATTGAACTAATCAGACCAGGCACTTTGAGATAGGACTCTACAACATACCGGTTGTCTACTTTACGCTTTCGAATGAAATGTTCAGCTTTGTTGAATATTCCCGTCTTATTTATTTTTATTCAAGTGCTTTCATGTGCAAAGTGAATACGTGCCTCAGTTTTTAATATGAAGCGTACGGCAATACAAGTTATAAAACTGCGCTCGATGCAAACAGACATTCCTAATTCTCTTTTACTTTACCGTAGTACTCGTATATCCTTGAATGATTTATTTTATACATTTATTATTTTCTTCCTTTTCCAATATTCAACTTCAGGAGAATTCCCGATGTCCTCTAATACGTAAATTGTAATTTTCCAGACTATATAGAAGGCAAGAAAAAATCTCCACTGAAATACAGAAAGGCATTCCGGATCAAAAACCCTTTAAGACCGAAAAGACTAAATCTAGCACAACAAGCAAAATACAAACGAAAAAATCAGGCAGCGAAACGAGAAATCAATGGAAATGACAAACAACAGTATATCCCATTACTCAAAAGCCTTAGTATGCTGTTTGATAATCTACTCAATTCAGACGCAAGCGAGTCTCGCGAAATCAAAACAAAGAAATTTAAACGAAATCGATACTACTCCGGAGAAAATGAAGTCCCTTGCGATTGTGCATCATCCAATACTGGGAAAACAAGCGCAGAGCCGCGTGAAAAGGCAATTACTTCTGCCGCGCCTCCCTCGATTGAGATCGCGATTGATGCCGCTGATTCCGCCATTGCCGAGACTGCCCCCGCCGCGACCTATCATCCTACCCCTCGTAACATCAGCACTTTCCGACAGCATAAGGACATACCCGTACTACTTACAAGAGATACCCCTAGCCCTGGGCGAGACAATCATGGACTCAGTACGAGAAGCGGCACCACACATCACAGACACTTTGAGAGAAATATCACCCGGGATCATGGACATCATGAACATGTTGCCCCCCTCAGAGAGAAAGGATTCCGTACAAAAAGTAATGAAACGAATACCAACGGTGTTGCACGAAACGGTACAAGTGGCTTTAGATACACAAGAGCACCTAGACTACGAATCACCGGAGTACCAGCTGGAGGAAATACCACCGGTAAAGGCTCGGAAACCAAAAGCTCCAATGACAGCCTTAGAGAAAATCGGGTCGAGACTGGAAGAAACGAAACAGCGAGCCCAAAGCCTATACCAGAATCTTTTCGAAGGTTACGAGGATTCGTACCCGATGACGAAATCAGCGTACTCTCAGAATCCCTACAGCCCGAAGAAATTCGTAAAGAAAGCAACTTCAGTTTCGCAAACCATAGCACCAGTTATAAACGAATCCCTGACAAAAATGTCACATTTACCGCAGAAGATACAACAGTTCGTGAAGGATATGAAACAATGAAACTGGAAGATCTGAAAGTAGCCAATCATAAAGAGAGTATTAAGAAAAACTCACCAGTCGTGATCATTTATGATGGGTATAGTGTAACAAGAGACAAGAATGGACTGAATAAGTATTCTGAGACAACTATTCGAATTCATTCTAAGCAGTAAGGTCTCAAGAACATATCCTGAAAGACTGTTCTGAGTTTACATCGTCGTTGGAATGGATTTCAATCCGTTTCGTAAATGTGATGAACAGAAAGACTCACATATATTTTGGACAATGTAGTATGAATGTGTTCATTTGACAAATGTAATGTTACATTGTCAAGCATACTTGTGCTGATGTAATAATTTTCTAAATAGGTTTATAGTAGAATTAATTTATTGTAGGAGTCAATTGTAAATTCATAAACTTAGGTAATAAGAACTGTATATTAGAAATAAAGAAGTAATTTTGTACAAATAATTTTGTAATAAAGAAACATATCTATCGGCGTCCTTTCTTTCCCTTGCTTTTGTGACTTGCTTGGGTGGTCTGAGTAGCCTGTTGGTCTGCGGGTCTGAAAACGATATATTATATGTAACCACCATACTTAACAGTAACTTGAAGTATAATTATGCAAGGTTTAAATTACACCAATAACATGTTTTTAAGAAGTCAATGGGCATTTATCTCGCAATATGTATCTTCAGTATGCCTGTTTACTGTTATTATTTCTATACAGACAAAATGATAGCATGGTACAAAAAAAAATGTTAGTAAAAATTCTATTCTTTTTTTGTATACCCATCACAAAGGGGATTTCTTGATGAATATTATTTGTTTTTATGCCTTCACTTATACATATTTTGTATAGGTACCTGTTTTGTCTAGTCTTTAGCTTAGGGATAGCGTCTCCAATGTGCTTCATAACAGCATCCCGAGTAGGTAAGTCAGGTTTGACCGGTGATCCATCATCGTTCTTTAACTGAACCCTTATCCTACCTCTGTATAGTAATTCCTGTAATGAAACTATGTTTTATAATTTGCATGCTACATGGCAGAATGTTGTGATAATTCAATGCAAAAAAATATAGTAAAATATGGTTTCAATCAATACTAACCACTTAAATATAACTTACAACAACTAGATTAATAGCAGCCTTAGGAGCAATTAGTGTCTTATATTACAAGTCTTATATTCAGAGAAGGAATGTATATTGATTGATCATCAATTTCAGTTTTTGATTGATCAACTAATACCTTCCCTGCCACTTTCATGAATAAAATGTTGAACCTATTTCATATATTATTCATGTAGATTGTAGGGCCTTATGCAGAAACTAGTACAATCATAAATGTTGGATATATCACCTTGCTAGGTTCCCTGGGATACAATTTGTTCTCCACCCCAACCCTGAGTCCTGCAGCCACTAGAACATCTCTGATCTCCTGGTGAGTGGGGTTCTCCACACAGTTGGCCTTGGGCAGCTTGCGGCCCTGCGCCAATGTCTTCTTACTGTTCAGATACGCTGGGTATATGCATATCCATCTGGAATACGAATCAGTTGAATCATGAAGAAACTTTTTAAAAATGACAAAAAATTTATTTGGATTTTAACTCATTCAGAATGTTAGGTCTTAATAATTGTGCTTTTAGTAGAAAGACAATAGAATAAGAATACATATGTATAATTATAACGCTTAACTGTGGTCTGAGAAATGCTACGTATTTTGAGGAGGTTTCTTCGCCTGAGCATACAGTACACGATTGCGGTTGAATTATTATGTTTCTATAAATTCATTTTTGTATTTTGTGTTGCATATTGTAGCCTTTAAGTAACTCTTGTAAATTACACATTAATAAGATCTACTCAACATACCTTTCGACATCGCTGTGTTTCTTCTCGGGGCCCCACGAACTTATCATAGCAGCCATGACTTAAACCTCATGAATTCCTTAAATAATCACAACAATTTCCAATTCTAATGAGAATTAGAGTGATAACTGAAATCGTAAACAGTATTCAGAAATGGATACAATCTGACATGACTTGTTCCACGTTGACAGATTGACAGCAGCTGGGAATTGATGACTGACAACAAAAGTAAAGTGTTGTCCATTCAAAAATTATATAAGAAAATAATTATGGGTGCGACTTATTGGAAAACTTGACACTTGATGATTTGCTATTTTCCACTAGAGACTGGCAAACGAAAGTAGAAACTAAACACTTAGTACATTTAAAAATCGCTGCCTAGTAACCCCAATTGTAGGACGTAATATGTTCATAGTATCTCGCCCACTGTGTCCCACAGCTGCTCAAAGGCCTTCCCCATATCTTTTCACGATTCTCTACCCTGGGGCACATAGCAAGACATGACATGGTGAGATTGGACAAAACTTAAAAATACAAAACATTTCCTTGGTTCCAAAGTCGTGCCTGTCACTGCTGTGTTGACATAGTATTAAAAATAAATTCTAACCTACAAATTGCATCGCTAACCAACCGCTAAGGATGTGCAATTATCAATAAAAGCTGTATTAAATGACAGAAGTTCCTGGAAAATATCTTTTTACTTTCTTGACGAACCTGAATTCTACATACTTTATGTTGTACTGCGGCTTTTTACGGTGATAAGTGATCGCACAAATTTCGCGTGTTATCAAGACTTTTAGTCCCTTTAATATTACTTTAAGTACATTTTAAATCTACAAGATGTCTCTCCTGGTGGCAACGGACAAATACATAGCACTAGCTAAAGATCTTCACATAGATTATTACGATTATACAGATCATAAAATAGTTGATATTCCTTTACTACCTAAGCAGCCTGAAAAAGATTATATATCAGATATAGCTGTTTCAAATGACGCTAAACATTTAGCATTAGTAACAGCATCTTCTAAGCAACTTATGATATATGATTTATGTAAAATGGAACATCAAACAACATTTATTATACCAAGAAGTGCCAGTAGAATAAGATTTACAGTGGACAATACAAAGCTGTTAGTAGCAGACAAGAGTGGCGATGTGCTCATTTATGATATAATGAAGAAAGACTCAGGAACTAAACTCCTTGGCCATTTAAGTTTACTATTGGATGTTTTGCAATCAAATGACTCAAAATATATAATATCATGTGACAGAGATGAAAAGATTAAGGTTTCTTGTTACCCCAAAACCTACAGTATCCAAACATACTGCTTAGGTCACAAAGAGTATGTCAACCACATAGAATTTCTGCCACACAATGATAAATACTTGACCAGTTCATCTGGTGATGGAACTTTGAAAATCTGGGACTACAGTGAAGGAAAGCTCTATCATACAATTGACACTAAGTTTGATGTAAAAGATGAACAATTAAGACAAAACTTTATTAACATAATGGATGAAGGTGGCATTGAAGTTGCCACACTGCCAATTGTACATTATACCACAACAAAAAATAATAATTCTAGCAGTTTATTAGCTATCACTGTACATTCTTACAATGCTGTAATTATCTACAGTGTAACAATTGAAGATAATTCATTTAGTCATAAACTAGAAAAGAGGTTGGAGCTTCCAAGATTTCCAGCTGCCATCAATCTATTTAACAAAACCTTATTTGTTTATGACAATGTTGAATGTAATATCAATGTTTTTAAAATAGTTGCCGAAGGTGGAAACTTTTCACTTGAAGAGCCTTCTAAGATAGCAATGTTCAAAAATAAAAATATACAATCAGATAGTGAACAGGTACAATTGGAATCAATCAAGGTTCTATACAAACGAAAATTTGATAATGTTCAGGAATATCAAGAAAGGAAAAAGCTAAGATTACAGAAGTCTACAAAATAATTTGCTTAAATACAGTTTTTTTATGAATTATAGTATTTTAATTTAATCCACTCCTATCACCTATACTTCTACTGTTTTGTCTATTGGACTGTCTATTCAACACAGCTATAAAGTCAGATATCTAAAGTAATATAAGATATTAAAATAAATTAGCATTTAAAATACAGCAGAATTAATAGTACACAAGACTTATACAGAACAGGTAGTTCAAAGGGAAAATAAGAGACATCCTAATTTTAACCAGGTATTTATTTATTATCTTTGTTACAATTCAAACAAGAGATGTGAAAGTGTGCAAGTCTTATGGGTTGTACAAAAATAAATGAAACCTAAGTAATATTTCAACATTAGTTAAGCTAACAAGTTAATCTAAGCCAATTTCATTATTACACAAACAAAAAAAACCTAAAAATCACAATATCACATTTTAACTAAACACAACAAGGCATGTTATAACTAAGTTATAGATTCTGGTATTTATAATACTTATTATTGCTTAATGAGAAGAGCAATGTTCAACCTGGCAAAAGATTCAAGAAGTTCACCGAACTCTGATATATTTGTATCACTATAATAATACATATTTAGGTATCTAGTTTTTACAATCGCCATTATATCTAAATGCAATAAATACATACAATCTGAATCGTTTACGTTATTTACCTAGATTTAAGCACATTAGCAAAGTTGCGTAGTTGAAAGCCTAGGTTATCGATTTCATTCAGCACACTGTCCACTTCATTCTTAAGCTCCATCAAGTCTGGCAGGTTGTTGCAGTCCGGGATGTTCAGGAGAGTCGTAAATATCTTGTCCCACAGACTCACTTTCATGTACCTAGTACAATTTAAATGTATTAGTAACTCATTACTATCTTTTTTACATTGTTGTACATTGATTATGATATCACACAAGTAAACTCTCTCCTACTTTTGCTGTGCCCAACAGGGTCCATAATGAGCTGTGAACCTAGTTATAATTTACCACCTATGTAACATTATGGTATGCAATAAAGATTTGATTTGATTTGAGTATGCAATAAGGTTTAAAATACCAAATATAGTATAAAGAATATGCCACAAAATAAACTGATGTATTTCACAGATAAATTCAACGAATCACAAATATTACAGTTAATTATTCCTTACCTAGGAAGTTTCTTGTCAATATTCCATTGCCCTAAGCGATTAGCTACTTTCATATAGCTGCCCATCAAGATCACATGGATGGTTCCAGCGAGACAGTACAGGTCGGTCTGGTAAGTCCAAGGCTTGCCTTCCCTCATCTCGGTACATGTGAAGCCTTCTGTGGCAATCAACTAAAATATAAAAAAACTACATGAGAACACACACACAAAATATTCTAATAAAATACATTTAATTTTGTATCGGAAACTGTCATGTGGGTCATCCAAAAAATTCACATGTCAGTTACAATGTATAAATATATTTTTTTGTTGTTATAATAGGTATATCAATATTGTTGCCTACCTCTCTGAATGTGGTGCCCTCTGGAAATAGGGACATGTCTATAGCGCAACCAAGATCAATCAACTGCAAAGACGGAGTTCGCCATTCTTGGGTTGGGCTGAAAAATTATATAAGGCATAACATAAGGCAATTAATCAAGACACTGAAACTTTTATATACTGATTTTGGTTGTTTACTTACATTTTCATCAGAAGAAAATTGTCTGGCTTGATGTCGGCGTGAATAATCTTGGCCTTATGCAGATAATGTATTATCGAGAGCATCTCTGACGTCAGTAAGATGACGATAAATTCATTTATACATTTAGAGGTGGCAGCTCTAATTTTATTAGCGACGTCTAAAAGGGATCCGTATTTGGAATATTCAGAAACAAATAAACTCGCATTATCTCCTAAGAATGCTGTTGTTATGTCCATGTATCCAGGAAGCTGAAAATCATACAACATTCAGTTTAAAACCTGTTTTTTGAGAACAAAAACAAACTTGATACACAAAAAATTTATTACCATGAATGGATCCTTTATTCTAGCTTTGATTTCTTGACAGATGTAGAACTCCCAAGGTCGACTCGGTTTTTGATATTTCGCAGCTACAGACTTGTTGTGATGTAAATCAAGACACAGGAATACTGCGCCGTAGTTCCCTTTGCCCAGCTGTTTGTCTACCGAGAACTTTGTATGCCCAACAGTCACTGCAGTGGACAGTTGGAATTTAGGAACACTACGCACTTCTACATACCCGTCTGCATGAGTTTTGTTTGGAAACTTCACATATTCCAACAAAGAGTTAAGAAGTTTTTTACTAAATGGATCGATTATCGCTGGGAATTCAATATCAGCTGGTCTGGGTATGTCACTGGTCTCCACCAACGAGATGGAATGTGTAGATTTAAATGCTGCACATTCCATAGAATTCTCACTGTCCACATCCATCCCATAAATATCAGAATGTACATCTGACTGTCTAGAGTACACTGATGAGATCCTGCTCTCTTTGCTGACAGAGTCTCTGCTGTCTTCAGATTGAAATTCAACTCTGTGTTCAAAGTCTAACTGCCTCTTAGAGATATCCTTTTGTTTCTCAATAGCATGAGAAACTTTAGCTGACTGGATTGGTGTGACAGTTTGTGCTGTCATTCCATCCTTACTGTCAGAGTCGGACATACCAGATGACGGAGGTATCTGAGCCTGCTCGGGGCTGGACACATACAAGTTCTTGTGCATCTTCTGAGATATGCTAGGGCTGTTAGTAAACTTGGGAGTGTTAGCGTTATCTTTAGGTTCATTTCTGTTAGAAATGAAGTTCAGGTACTGGTTTGAGAAGCCAATGTCAGGCGAGTTCTGACCAATCTTGACATTAGGCTGGTCATGTCTGACGTTTCTCAAAGCAGAAGTAGGACTCTTGTGAGCTTGTGATGTCTTCGACGAATTCATTTTGTTTGAGACATTTTGATCAGCCCCAGAAGCGTCTTTGCTCTCTCGTCTCATATGCATATCGTTAGATTCTGCCTGGCCACCAGCGCCGTGTGTAGCCGGACTTCGGTAGTTGTTTTGAGAGGCTTGTGGGCTTTGATATATCTGGAATTGTTGGTTATTGGACGAACCATAACCACCTGAGGCATTTTCAACCATTTGTTTAGGATGCTGCCTGTATTGACCTTGCATTGAATTGTAATTTTGATTGTTAGGATGATTGGCATAAGCATTTGGACTGTTGTATTGATTATGCATATATCCTTGTTGGTTGTATCCTGGATTTTGTGGTGCACCAACTGGAGTTGGTCTCTGGTAGTATTGTGGGCTCTGATATTGAGTCTGATGAGGAGGGCTTTGAAAGACAGCAGCTTGTTGTTGCTGCTGTTGTTGTTGGTGCTGTTGTTGCTGTTGGTGATGTTGTTGCTGTTGGTGGTGTTGTTGTTGCTGTTGATGCTGCAGCTGTTGTTGCTGTTGCTGTTGTTGTTGATGATGCTGCTGCTGCTGCTGCTGCTGTTGTTGTTGTTGATGTTGCTGCTGCTGTTGTTGATGTTGCTGCTGTTGTTGTTGTTGGTTTACATAGATGTGCTGCCTGTCAGTCTGACTAGGATAGTGATAATCTTGACGTCCAGCATAATTAGATTGAGGGCTCATCATTGCCTGACCTGGACTATGATAGCCCACTTGATTAGGGTACGGTGGGCTACCGAAACCTGGCGCCACGTTTGAGCCCATAGCATGAGGGCTCTGCATGCCAGAATGTTGAGGACTGTGATAGGCATTAGAACTAGGGCTTGCATAACCCTGTTGTTGTTGCTGCTGTCCCATCATTTGATTACTAGAGTAGTTTTGTTGATAACTGTAGTTTTGTTGGAAGTGCGGGTGCATCGAACGCGGAGAGTAGCCGTTGTAATTTTGCGGCATTGGCTTCTGATACTGATGATCATGGGAGAGGTAAGGCACTGAGGTGGACGGTGTCGCAGCTTTGTTCTCCGGCATATCGCGCTTTTGAGGATGACTTCTAGCAAACTGTCCATTCAACAGCCTCGGCTGTGAAGACATGGAACTTCTTTTTGATGTTGTAGGTTGTTGTGATGGATCGTTATTATACATAGAGTCGTAATTCGTTGTATATGCAGTAAAATTAGTTCTGGTTGATTGCCCGGAGGAACTTGAGCCAGATTTGCTGAAATAATTAAGATTCAATAGGTCTTACCGCATGACGCACAATTAAAAAACTGTTTTAACATGGTTTACAAGACATACCTGTTATATTCCCTCGTGGCTTCCATTATCACAGAGAGACCTGCGCCCTGATTATCCACAGTTGCATGTTGATCTGTCACATGCTGTCTACAGCTCTCTTCTCTCTTCGTGAGGCCAGCATCAAGATGTTCTATGCCACTCTCGTCCATACTAAACTTTGGTACAGACGGGAATTTACTCTGGTCAATACAAGATGAGGGCTTCTTGAATTGCGACATGTTTGGTGTGCTAGCGTCTTTTATGTTGAAGTTAAATACTTGAGTACAGGAAGGTTCTTCATAGAATGCAGTCTTATTAACCTACAATTAAATTCTCGTGTCATTAACAAGTTTATAAATAAAATTAAACTACATGATATGAATGATTATGTACTTACACTTTGCTGTGCAACAGTAGCTGGTGCAGGAAATTTACTCGCGTTTTCTTTGTCTTGCGGAAGAGGTTTCATTTCCGCAAGTTCTTGTTTCTTCTTAGTATTGATAGCCATAGTTATAGACCTATCTTCATGTATATCGAAGTTTGGAACTTCAAACTGTTGCACTACTGGCTGGACTATTGATGGTTCTGCAAATAACATTATTCATTAAAAATAAACATCTTTTCTATAAAGTTTAATTATTGTTCAGATGTTGAATTTACCATTGTCATTGAAAAGGTTCCTTAGCTCCCATCTCGCTTCCTTTGTATTCACAGTAACAGAGTCACCGAGTAGGTTACCCATCAAACTCCTGTTGAACTCCTCCATCAAATTGTTCTTACCAAAGTTAGTACCCGCATTTTCATTACCATAATTGTTACTTGCAGGAGTCAGCATTTCATTCTCTTTATCAGACATACTTGATGTAGGTTTGTAGTTGTCATCACTTTTCTTAGAAGTCAATTCACTGAATTCTTTAGAATCCAAGTTAACTAGTACTTTTGGTTCACCCGGAGAATGCATGTTGTTGACTTTTGTGATATTTTGTAATGTTGGGATTGTCAAAGGCATCAGCTGCCCTAAATGATCTTGTTCCGGATCTAGGGCACAATTAGCTAAAGTTTCTAAAGCACTACACTGGGCAAGTGTCTCATTAATATTTTCATAATTTTGCTGAGCTCCAACCATTTCAATGTTTTCAGTCTTTACATTCTTTTCTAAATTATATTTTCTAGATCTTATTTCTTCTAAGCTGTATTCTTGGTCATTCACATAAACCTGTCAAATTAAAGTCATTTTTTTATATTCATTATTTACAACTACAGTGAATCTGCATATATTTACAGCTATTCTATACACTTACCTGTGGTTTATTGTAACAAGGTATTTTCGTTGAATCTGGAGGATCAGGTACACATAGAGGCACAGTAAATGATAAATTGTCCATGCAATAAGGCATGTGATTGGCTGGAAGCCTTAAGACGTCATCTTCGTCTTCATACGCTAAACAAATAAAACAATGACATTAGAGTACTTTTGTCTTTCAGAAATACGTAAAAGGAGTATTTATTGTGTAACTTACGTGTAAATGCTAAAGGTTGATGCGGTACGACGTTTGTGTGTACCATTTTAGTCTTCGGGTTTGTCCACATACCGACTTCCTTCTGATTTTCAACGTTACTGCAAGCCTGGACCAGTGACGCGGGACCTGGGTCTTCCGCGACTGGTATAGCTGCTTGTGACGTCGACGGCGCATCCTACGCAACGAAGGGAACGTACGTATTGTTAATGTATTATTATAATTTGAGCTGACACGCAAGGCTGCGAGCACAAAAATCAAATGTTCGGTCGATCGTGAGAACGTGTATTTCGCTTACTCGTTTTAACTTGGTTACTTACGCTACAGGCGTTTTATCTAACTTTTAGCAGAAATTCTAGTAATAATTTGTTCGATTTATAGGTGGCATTCCCGTTGGGCCGTTATTATATTTTAGATGAATAAAGTAAAATTAGAAAGTTTAGACTCGTGATTGGGAAATTAAGACTGTCCGCATCCAGATAAGTTACAGAGTGCATTGCGAAACTCCTTACTTTTCACCACAGATTTTAATGAATGTAACATTATGTACGTTCTTTTTTACCGCTTTGTCCAACAACGATATGGAACTTATGCAAGCTAATAACTATAATCTATATGACTTAATTTATCATAGTTTTTAAGTCCAAAATGTGGCAACGGCATGGCAGCATTATTGGTATGGATTAGGTCTTTCAGTGATCCGGTAGCCGCAATTACCTATGTGAACGTGTAAACTCTATTTAATTAACACCTTTGCTAGGTAATTGCTGGTTGCTGATGTTATTACTAATATGCTATATAAATTTAACATTCAATTCATTCAATGATCATCAAAACAACGCCAGTTTTGCGTGACTACAATGATATAATTACAAAACATGCTAGATAAGGGTATTTGTTTATTTTTATAATCTATACTTTCAAATATATCGACGTTTCATCATCCGGTTTCTAAATATCTATTTGCCTATAATAATCAAATCTTTAATTCTAATGCCTTTTACATTGAGAAAATACTTTATATTTTGCCTTTTACTTCGATAAATTTGAAACAATAGAAAACCAAATAACAGGCCAATCAGGATTTAATCAATTTTATCAAGCTCCATGGGAAAATTACAAAATGCTTTGACTGAGGAAAGTCGTTATGGAAAGCACCTTCGTCACCCTCATTACCGAATTTTTGGGGATATTAATGTAACCAAAACCTTTAACAGATTACAGAAAAAGTAATAAATACTGTTTTCGTCTCAGAAAACCCTAAGGTACAAATGCCCAAGGTTAAAAAAAGGTTGTAAAAGTAAAAAATAGTCTCAACATATAAGTATGAGGCCTATTTACAGGTATATACAGCAGTAAAAGCTAGGGATAATTTGTTATGTTAATTGGGCAATAAAGTTAACTCATTAAGTACTATACGATACTATTTTTAACTTAATTGAGGCTACACGTAATGCCTTACAGTCATGACTAAGAGCACGAGAAAGGGCGTTCAGAAAGACTTTAAATGTTATTTAATATACGTAACATCTGGCCGAATTACGATAAACTATCTAAAAATTATCTTTATTGCTAATAATTTCGATACGTAGAATGAGTCAATGCGAAGGCAAAACGTATCACAAATATATGTGCAGAGATACTGTTTTCCCTTAAATGAGACATTTTTAATCATCTGCAGTACTTTTAGTTCCTAGTATACATAGTACAATTCAGTTACATCTAACAAATCTATTTTAAGAGAGAAAAAAAATACATCAAGGTCATTTTGTTGGTTAGTTTTACGACGAAGCGAAGACTAAATGATTTAGTAACTTTCTATATCAATTGATAATTATGTTGCATACAGTTGGTATCATCTATGAGGAAATGTTTTATTTCAGTTAATCGCTTTAGATAATTATCCCAATCTTGTAATCAAGGACAAAGTATCATTATTTTATTTGCCTAAATTCAGGTATTTATTAGATTTAATGAAAACATTTTTGATTAGATATTAACATTAAAATGGATAGGACATATATGTTTTCCCCGATCCCGTTTAATTAATTGAAAAATTGTGATAAACCTTAGATTACCAATCAATGACCAAGTTTGGTTAAGTTACCCAAAATACACAACACAGATTTTACCGTCAATGCAAATTATGTTGATTGTGTAGCTAGTTAGTTATGTAAGGTACATCGTCTTACACAGTTTTTCCTTCTCTTAGAAATTGGCATTAATTATGAAAGAAAATTTATAGGTTATAAATAATACGATCAGCTTCCTACGACTTCGGTCGCATGTATCATTCTTAATGGTTTGAGTAGAACTCTAAAAACTCAAAAAAAAATCTGAAAGAGAGAGATCTCTTTCAGATTCTTTTTTTAGAACAAAAAGTATAATTCCTAGCCCCAAAAGCTACCCACTAGTAATTGCAAGTACCATTTAAATAGCTTCAGCAATTGAAGAGTTTTGAACAAACAAAACATAATTTCAGCTTCACTATATCAGTAGGTTTATAGATATACTTATTGTAGATAACAGAGGCTATTCTATATGCTGAGAGGCGAATTCCTAGGGATAGATAACAATTCAGTAAATCTTCCATGTCAATATCGGATCTACTAGGGGGTTAGATGAATATATTACTCAAATCCTTTTGATTGAAGAAAAATAATAAAAACTTTTCAAAGACACGTCAACTGAATTGTTGAAGTGACGATTTCGAATAACTTCCGCGTAATTATGACGTCATGAGCCCTATTTCATTTCAACAGATTTTCATACCCAGTCATGATTCATTAAAGCAACCCATGAGAATATTTACCAGGGAACAGTTGTTTTACAATCTGACACGATCAATAATCATCAATAATACAATACAATTGACAATTATAGCTATTAATAAAGCGGTTCGATAAAGACATAAGAGACTCGTTGCATACTATTTTATGTCTATTAACATTTATTTTAGGCTGTACTGCAATAGACAACAAAGACAAAACTAGCAAAATTTAACGAGTAAGTAAAAAAAGCGATCAGTGGCGTCAAAAAAAAATGCTAGGGAAATCAACCCATCTATGACGCGACCCATAAATGATTATGAACCTTAAGGTGATACTTTCTTCGCCTAACAACAAACAGTTCTGTCGTTTTATTCTGGCCCTCACCATACAAGGGTCAAATTCGTTAGTGCGGGATATTCATTAAAAAAAAATTTATAAAGTTAAATCGACGAAAATGTTACTGGCTAAATATAAATGGTGTAACCTACGAAATATCTAGAAGAACGATTTATTCTACATGCATATTTCGTGGGAACTTTATATAGTTTTATAACAATACTTGGTGAACTTCTAAGGCCGCCTGTTGACGTCATAATCCAAAGGGCAATGGCAAGCAATATGTGAATAACTATTACCAGGTGTTTAACCTGTTGCTACACTTGCTATATGAAAACTCATGTCTTGATCAGTCAAGGTTTAGGGCAAGACAATATTACAGAAAAAGGCGACGTAATGTGCATATAGGTGATGAAAGTCAAGTAGATTTTGAAAGTACAAGTTAGGTTTTCCTGAGGTTCTTAAAAATGTAAACAATTGTGGTGTGTCTTTATATATTTCCGAGGTATATTTTAATTTGCTAATCTTTATACACCTCTATATTTCATTTGCTTTATACACCTCAAAGGCTTCGAAACGTCGAGAGCTAGTCTAAATAATAAACCGTAAAAAAGTCAGTGTTACAGGAGTATTACTTAAATAAAGTATGACTAGAATCAGCTTAGTCGTACTTATGTCTACTTACTTGAGGCCATGACATTGTTGTGTAATATCAAATGAATCGATAAGACTAACGAGTAATCCTTAAAAGCACACTAATTTAAAAACCTCAAAGGATTCCGAAAACCCTGGTTAAGCCGCAAGTAAGCACACTAGTCTAACAGGTAGACAGTGACTGATTGTAATGACGATCAATTTCTTATTTCTATTAATGATTCAATTGCTCAACACTTGAAGTCTTAGTAAACATAGTGGAAGTCAAGAACCATCTCTTAGACTTTGAACTTATGATCAGCTTAAGCTTCATAATCAATACAAAATTGTAGATATCAAGACCATCTTACCTCATAGACATTGACCATAACATTGGAGTTGGGCAGCCGGTTGTCAAAGTTCCCTTGTTGCCGCACCACACCAGGCACCACACTACGGACACTGTCCCCAACTCTTTGAACGGGCACATTAGCTATGTTGCGCCGTTTGAACGACTTCAGTGATGTTAGAGCCATTCTGGTCTCCGCCAATGCTGATGCTGCCTTCCTTTTTGTTGGTGAATCATCGTGTAACATTCTCTGAGCAAAGAATAGTTGAAAGTTCCTGAAAGAATATTGCTTTTTAGTGATACTCTAATAATAAATAAAACACATGCTTTTTTTCACCTCTTTGTGTTTATGAAAGACTTCTTAACAGAGTTGTGATTGGTTATATGTTATAATCATTATATGCAATAGTTGTAGTTGTTGTCTATTTTAAAGTACAGATTTACACTAGTAACAAAAGAAGCACTGTTTATTGTTTATTGAATCTTCCATATAGGTACTTTTGTACTCAAACCAGACATCACTTCAACAACCATGATTTATAAAAATGTATGAAATTAACATTTATTTTGTAACAGAAACTTTTAGAGGTCAAAAGGTTACATGGCAGAAACCTCCCTAAGTCTTAATTAGGCTTATTTATCGACTTTAATTGATCCTATTTACAACATAAGTTTGTAAGTAAATATAGCAAGAGATATAAGAAGCCCTGAACTTTACCTATACCATACTAAATGAAGAGCTTAATGTGCATTGCATAAATATGCTTATGCAATTGTTGTGAAATTACTGCACACCAAACACAGTACACTGTTTTGCATAAAAAGATATGAACAAAAAATCACAGATTAGGGTCCAGGTTTCTTTAAGAGACTGGCTAGTTTTCTCTTAACAGAATGCTGCCTCAGTAAGTTCTGTAAAACAGGTCTTAAAAGGCAGCTTTAAATAGATAAGTCAACAATATTATGTGAAAGGTATCTTATCCAACAACATCTAAAGATTACTCAAAAATAACAGGTGGATATAAAAATTGTGAGTGAGTGTAAAAATTATGCTGATAGAAAGACTGGTACTGAATCCATACCAAATACAAAAAGGATGAATATCGAAAATTAGAAAGTCTGCCTTTTACACTAAACCATATATTTTTCAGAGGAAAATAAGACCTATGTTTAAATAAGATACTTACATATGCGCTTGCTCAAGTTCATCCAAAGGTTGTGCTTTAGCTTGAAGACCTAACATGTACACTTGGTTAGCTTTCTTATAGTCGCTTGATTCTTCACAGTAACATGCCCAAGCACGGTAGAATTCTGCACATTCCACACCAATACCAGTGGTGTACAACCTTTGGTATATCTCCAAAGGGTTGGATAGACAGTCAACCTACAAATTTTAAAACAATTTAGATATTTTACAACTTCTTGAATTTACTAGGTTACAGTTAAGTAAAAAATACAATTGCCTTAAAACAGACTCTAATATAGATGCTTATGTCAGAAAAATAGTTGCCGTACCAGCTAATTACAAAATTCATAAAAAATGATCTTGCTGGACAAAGAAATCAAATGTAAATACTATCAATAATAAATTGCTTACTCCTCAATATAACTTTATTTAATACACAACTATAAATAACAAAAAGCAACCACAAAATAATGCTGTTTAATCCAAATATGCAATAGGAAGTTATATTGCAATTGACACACATTTTCATTAACCTTAATTGATATTTTAGCACAACTGGTACCCAATAAACAGTTTTATAATCGGTTTTAAGGTCATATTTGTGTTTCGTTGCCTACAATGTCAATACGGAGTGGTGTTTAAATGACTTACATATTTGATCCACAATTTGACAAATCTTCTATCTTGATAGTACTTCTTTTCATTTTCAAATAACTGTAGACAGTCTTTAATTAACTTATCTATGTGCCCTTCATGTCCATGTTTGGGGTAAGACTGTTCAACCCACTGGATGTAGTTAAACCAAGGATCCAAGGGATCTGTACCCTGGTAGTGTCTGATAGCTGCTTCATGCTCTCTGTAGTATCAAAACACGGACATGTTTACTTATACATGACATAACTGTCCTTGTATTTACAAGGATTCCAAATTTCACCAATGAAATAAGTTTGAAAACAAAAAATTGTGGGTTATGCAAAAATTTAGGATTTAGAAGCTATTTATACGCCAAAACAGTAACAAGGATGTTATATATTATAGTTCATTGGAGATTAGGAAATAAGTTATGAAAAACTTTACTCTTTTTGTAACTGCAGCTGTCTCTGAGCCTCAACATCCGACTGAGCTTGCAACGCTGTACCCAACTGCACAAGGTTTCTACCACCTCTTAGTGGCTGAATATTCTCTTTGCTAACGTCGATGTCCATTGTAGAACTTAAAAAGCGGCGAAATATCACAGCATGAGGGATAAACACAGCACACTGAGCCACAAATAAGCGATCTTACAAAATTAGGTTTTGAGCCCTAATAAGAAGTTACAGTTACAGTATCACGCAGATGTTATACATAAACCTAATTTAACAACAGATTAACATTTTACACTAAGCAATGCTAAGATATTTAAAGTTTTTAGCTTTGAAAACCCGAAAAAAATTGGCGACTACCAACTGAAGCACCAAAAACTAACCCGAAATTGACAATACTCTAGAGAATTTTAACGTCTATGGGTAGATTTGAATTTCACAAAATAAGTCCGTTATATGGAGGCATTAGTCGTTAGGTGGTGGACAGGATAAGTAAATTCCTAAGATTGAGGTATACAAGGAGACAGCATTTTGATACTGTACATAGTTATAAATCTATCAAAAGGGTACCGTGCCCAACTATTCAAGTACTGGAATATGTAATCAAATATTATTTTTGTCTAATTTAAGTTCTGGTGCCTAACTTAATCGATTTTTTTTCCCAACAAAATATTTCTAAATATCGTCTATCAGAAAAATATTCTGGAAAAGTGCTTAGATACACTTGCATATAAGCCTTTTAAAGTGAGCTTTTGAAGAAGTTTTACCCTATATTGCTACGTTTTAATTTTTCGCAACAGATATCCTTTTGAATTGTAACAATATTTTTCTATCTATAAGCGAGTAAAAACACAAGAAATAATGTAGAATATTTAAAATTACATGAATTGGTTTAAAAAAAAAAGTAGATTTTTGAAACTCAATCCAAGCTTATATCTTTACGACAATCTAGTGAACTATATTGAATGGGCTTTTATTTGTATTATAGTGCAGGCTTGGGTCAATAATGTTTGTTTTTCAAAATATCAGCTATCAGTCCCTGATCTAATGAGAACAAATCATTTAAACATGTATAAACTACTAAAATGCTAAGCCGAATACGATCAGGACGTAGATATACAATCTATGGGCTAGATTACACGCATCTCAAACTTCAAAGTAATGTCAGTTATGTCACAAATGTCAGGCATGCATATGTCAAACAAGTGTCTTGGCCTAGCTGTTTTCAGCGAATTTTCTGTTGCGAACATCTAAACTGAATGTAAATTCATAAAATTATTCTTAAAATAGATTTAAGGAATAGTACTGGAGATATATTATTTGTGTGTCCTTCAAGTCCCTACTTGAAGTTGACAATAACGGAGTCCTTCTAAAGTGCGAGAAACCTGAGCAGAGTTTTGTCAACATTGATTATTCGTGCGCCAACCAATACGATAAACATGTCTCTTCGATTGCAAATGGAGAAGCAGAAAGCACAGGAGGAGATGCGACGCCTTATGGCTGAAAGGAAAAAGAAGAACATAAAACCAACAAAGATAGATAACCCTCTTGCTAAATACAACAACACTGGTCAACTGATGTGTATACTCTGTAGCTCGGTAGTACGATCGGAGCATGTCTGGACAGTACACTTAAATAGTAAACAACACAGAGAAAATGTAGAAAAGGCAAAGAAACTGAAAGAATTAACAAACAACTTCACAGTTGGTAAGGTCAGGCACAAAAGTCCACCGAAAGATGCTCCACCTCCAAAGAAGTTGAAAAGTATATTGAAGAATGCAGCTGATGTACCTGTTGTGCCTAAAGAGGTCAAGAATAAAGCTCCACAAGTCATTACATTTCACAATGAAGAAATCAAAAGGGCACCGTTAAGTCCTGCAACTACACCTGCTGTTGAAGGTGACTATCGTTTAACATTTTATCCTGTTAATTATTGATTGTTTATTTCTCACTATTGTTATCAATTAAGACAAAAATGGCTGATGGCATTGTATCCAACAATTGAATAATCACTGCCATGTTTTAATAAAGGTTTTAAAAGGAATTGTTATTCCTGGATTACAGTATTTAAACCTTTTTTTTTTAGAACTACCTGCGACAAGTACAGCTGAAGCGGAAGCAGAACAAGCCCCAGACCAGCCAATACCAGAAGGTTTCTTCGATGACCCCATTTTAGATGCCAAGGTAAGTTTAAAAATAAACAAAATCATTTTAAATCTTTTTAATATACTTCTTTTATATTCAACTGATTAATGCCACCAAATATGATGTTTAGAAATTAGAGGATTTGTGTATAATGTTGCAACTGGTGCAAATATGTCTTTATGAAATGAAATTATTTATTCTGAAAATGATGGAACGATTTCTTGCACCATAATATGGATGTCTTTTGATACCAAGGTATCAATTTCCCAATACAAATTGGAAGAGTTGTTTTATAATAACTGCAATGTATAGATATAAATGCAAATAAAAAACTTGTTCCAATTTAATTACTGCCCAAATAATTCTTCAAAGGATGGATGTATGTAATCAATCATGTCAGAGGCCACCATACTTCTTCCTTTCTCTGCAAAAGCTTTTTTATTGCACAGTCTAATAAGGTGGCAGGCAGCATAACATGATAATGAAGATGCCATTAAACATTTGTCATTGTTCCCAGCTTCAATTTTGTTCTGATTAGCTAAGGTCCAATTGAGGAAGGTGGCTATAGCCCCTGATAACAAATCTCCTTGGCCACCACACCTCCTTCCAGACCCTGTAGGGTTGGATTTCCATTGAGCATCAGCATCACCACTGAATACTTCATCAATTTCTCCTTTCTTTAACACAGTTACATATTTCCCTAATTGTGTCAACCCTGATGGCCCATTTGTTTTGTTGCAAAGCCTATCAAATTCAACCTTGTTTGGTGTCAAAATAACTGGCGACATAAACTCTTTGAGCAAATGCGGTTTCTCAGTTATCAAAAACAAACCATCAGCATCAATGACTAATGGTATCCTTTTTTCTCTTATAACTTCTATCAGTTCAGTTACCACATGAAAAGTTTCCTTTTGCCTACCAAGGCCCGGCCCAATAACTACTGCATGAAGTCTGTCAAACCACTGTGATATCTCTGGAACTGCATTTGGCCAGTCTAACAGTGGATGCACTATTAATTCTGGGCTAAAAGACTTGATAACAGTTGCTGCATTTACTGTGCAGAAAATATGAGTTAAATCAGCTCCTACCTGCAATAAATTAATGGGGTTATTTAATTAACCATATACTTCGAAGGATGCACAACACAAAGCAGAAGATTGTAATCTAACCCTTAGTGCACTTATACCAGCAAAATAGGGCGCGCCGGTATATTCTAATGACCCTCCAACTACTCCAATTCTGCCCGCTTGTCCCTTATAATTACTGTTGTCCAAGGGAGGAATGCATGATTTAATAATCTTCATCTTGCTCTGATCATCCATTTTGCTATTTTGCGAACAACTAACAAACCGAAAGTTAGAATATTTTAACTTGGTCAAAGTTCTTGATAACAACATTGACACTGATGATTATACAAAAAAAATAAACAAACGTCAATTTCGTATGACGTGAGCCACGTTCCTAGTTTGCAAAGACTATAATTTTAGCATCGTCATTAAAAAAAAAAAGAATGTTATTTACCTAACAATTAGTAAGTTAATCTTAAAAATTAGCTGTACCTGCTTCATTGTAAAATTTAGCTATTTCATACTTTCTACAAATTTATTTTTAGGTACGAAATATCGAATACAAAGATCCTATCGAAGAAGAATGGGACAAATTCCAAAAGGAAATAAAAGAAGAGGCAACCGCGTCAGCAGAAATCATTGCTGGCGAGCAGGAAGAAGCTACGGCGGAAAGACAGATCGATGAAATTGATGAACAAATAAGAATTTGGTCAAAGTATGTATTAGACAAATCCGTTAAAATCTGTTTTTTAATGAGCCATGTATGTATATGAATGTTCATTTAACAATTTTGATATTATTTTTTAGGGTGTTGGATCTGGAATTAAAAAAAGATGAAACCAAAAAGAACAAACAAGATATGGAGCAAATGAGTGAAGAAGAAAATGGTGAATCAGAAAACGATGAAGACATTGATGAGTATCTCGATTGGCGAGCAAAAAAATCATATTCTTGAATTAGCTTAATAATAAAGAGTATTTTATAAAGATCACCAGAACTTTCATTTGTTAAAAATCTATAACATTTCTTTTTAGGTACCAAGACCATCCTGATTACTATTAAACCGATGGCTAGGTCTGCCATTTTAAATAAACGACATAATTTTAAGTAAAAATTCAGGTTTAGCTAACGGACAATCCATCATCGTTTATGTGTTGACAGATTTTTACTTATTTAAATGGTTTTTAATCTAATCATGCTGACATACAGTATGATTAGAATTAAAAACCATATACAGGCTTATAGACTATTTTCTCTGTATGTCACAAAAGTACAGTTGTCCTCGAGTCATAATTCCCACAAAAATCAGGATGTTTAACATTTTTGTTAAAAACCTGATATTTTTAACCTGTGCTTACTAATGAGTGACTTGACAGATTTAAAATGACACTTTGAAAACAACAAATAGAACGATATTCCATTCAAAATTCAAAATATCTAAAGTTTCTGTTTATGTCTTAAATTTGTGAGTTTGATTTAGTCATAAATCACAAGAAAGATACGATATCTAAAATGTCGAGTCAAGATACGGAGCAGTACCGTCTATTTCTCGGCAGACTCCAGAGAGAAGAAAATAAACTGGCGGCATTGACCGACATCAAGAATTTATTTGCTTATAAGCCTGCTGGTGAGGTAACTACGGCCATAAGAGATGTAGGCATATCGAAGATATTAAAGTGCGTTAATGTACCAAACACGTACGTAAAATTTCCTTGTTTTACTTGAATTTCTCATCACAAATCAGAGAGTCGACTTTAACAGCATTTAAACCAATTGTTTCGCTGTTATCTCTATTAAATCTTAACATTGACTTACAATATGAACTTTTTTATTTCAGAATGACTGTAGATTTGACATGTGAAGTGCTGAAGATATGCTTTGAAAAGTTTGAACCAGGAGAAGTTATCAAACACTATACCAGCCCTATCATGTATTTGCTTAGACATGATAAAAGTTGTGTAAGGAGACTTGCTATTGATGAGGTAGGTAATATGCACAACAAATATTGATATTTAGTAAAACTAATAAAGTAGAAATCCCAAAAAAATAATATAAATAAGACAAAATCTTACCAATGTATAAGTATATTACTATTAAGTACAAATAATTATTCTGATCTCCATGGTTTTACTATGATACACAATATTTGAGTTGGGTTGTGGAGGTCCTCATATAATATGGCAATTTCTTGATTTTGGTAAGACTGAAACACCTTTTAACATTGTAACAGAACTAGAAAAAAAATAAGCTTAAAATACTTTAAAGCACATGAAAACAGCAAATAAACATTTACAATAAAATTTCAGGTACACAAAGCAATCAGAACGAGTCCCAACATATTACCAGTGGCAGAATACATAGATGTATTTGTAGCCGTGGGCCAGATGGTCACAGACTCTGATGTGGGCGTGGCTAATGCTGCTGTGTTGATTTCATCCAGCCTCCCCAATGAGGCTTATCCAAAAGTGTTGGAGGAAATGCAAATAGCATTAGGATATAATAGCAGCAGCAGTTGTAATCTTTTTGAGGTGAGTCTCATTTGCTGTTATTTCATATTTAGAGTATTTGGAATTAATGTGCTTGTATTATGATTTTCTACATTGATTGACATATAAAATGTGACTTACCCTTTTTATACAAGTTACTTTTTTGAAGCTTAGACAAAGGTCGCATATTTATTAGTATCTTTTGTGAGGATGATTCATATTTAAATTACCAAACAGTTTACTCTTGCGTATTTTTCGGGATTCGGACACAACAGGGGGCTTACTCTTGATTTCAATTCCGATCGGTCGACATTGGAATTGTGACGTTTCGCACTCTTGAGTTCGATGCTAGCGCCACATTGGTTTGAAATTGCGTGTTCATTATGGGGAACTAATTGAAATCGGATTGGGCGCTAAACGGTACTCTTGAGTTTATTTTGACAGCTGCTTATTGCGCCAATATTACGGTGGGATTGATTGTTGATTGTGATTTTTCCAATTACTAAAGAGTAACTTTTAAGAAATTGTTTTGTGTTTTACGTGGTTTTCTTTCGATAAAAGTGTTTAATATGGCACGATTGGCGGTAATGTACAGTGTTTCGTTAAATTTCCATAAAAAACAACTGAAACAAAGACGAGATGAGCGTCGGATGATGCGTTATACGGAGAAAGCGTTTTCGATGAATGAAAACGAGTTTAAAGCCAATTATAGGGTGAGCAAGGATTTGTTTCACGAAATATTCGAAAACATAAAGCCTTTTATGCAATCCCCTAAGAGAAGAAGTGATTTATTACCAAAATATAAGGTAAGTAAATAAGTTCAATTTGATGCATGACCTAGCAATGTTATCATGACATTTGTTTACAAGATCAATAGCTTAATAAGTACTTATTTTTCATAGGTTTTAGTGGCATTGTCCTTTTATGCTACTGGGAGTTACCAAAGGCTAGTTGGAGGCAGTTATGGGACCCTAATGAGTCAGCAATCTACTTCTCGTTCTATTCGAGAGGTAACAGCAGCTCTTAACCATCCCTTAATACAAAGGAAATGGATCAAGTTTCCTCAAACTCGTCGTGAAAGAGATGCTGTAAAACTGAGGTAGGTAATGAGAAATACCCAACTCATTTATTGAACTTAATAATGTTTTATGTTCAATGTGCATTGATTTTACAATAGCAGTAACTATGTAACATGTCTTGTTTCAGATTTTTTGAAAAATTCAGTATACCATCTGTTATAGGATGCATTGATGGCACTCATATAGCCATAATTAGACCATCAGAAAATGAAGAGAGATTTTTTAATCGCAAACATTTTCATTCAAGAAATGTTATGATTGTTAGTCAATATTTTTGGTTATTACTGAATTGTAATTCATTGCTTATGAAATTAGTTAAATATCTTTGTTTTATATATTTTCAGATAGCTGATTCAGACTTAAGAATACTGTCAGTAGACGCTTCATTTGGAGGAGCATCACATGATAGTTTCGTCTGGAATCAGCATCCTGTGAAACAACATTTAATTGAATTAAATAATAATGGGGAAACTGTATTTTTACTAGGCAAGTTATTTAAATAGTTAATCTGAGATTGTAGTTTTGTTGATTGTGAATACATTTTAATTTATTTTACTTTGCAGGTGATTCCGGGTATGCCCAGAGGGAATACATGATGACACCTATTGTAGATGCTCATCAAGGGTCCCCTGAGGAATATTACACCAAGTTACACTGCACTGCACGGAATACCGTAGAACGTACCATTGGTGTCCTCAAAAACCGGTGGCGGTGCTTAATCGGGCATAGGGTTCTACATTATCATCCTGATGTAGCAGCCAAAATAATTAATGCTTGTTGTGTTTTACACAACATGTGTATCAATAGGATTTATTTTGACCAAGATGAGAATACAGCTGAATATGGGAATGATTACCCAACTGTAACTTCTCAAGAATCAACTAGCAGCACAGCTGCTGAACTAAGACAAGGCATCGAAAAGCGAAATGTTTTAGTTCAGCAGTTGTGGGCAAGCAGAAGGTAGCCTAAAACTTTATAAGGTTCTCATCGTACCTTATAAAGGTGAAGTGGTAGAAAGCTAAGTAGGTAGGTTTATAATATATTATTATAGGTGTAAAAGCATTGTTTCAAACTATTTTTGCATGGTAGTATTAAAATAACATAAGATTAAAATATATGCTATACTATATAATATATGCAGCATTAACAATAATTATTTATATTTCCGTAGTGTCCTACTTTTAATAACAATTGATATTTTTTTGCAAAACATTATTAAATAGGTAAAATAAGAACTTTTTAGAATGTAAGACATTATTGTAAATGTTGTTCTTCAAGAAATAAATTATCAATTTCTAAGAAAACAACCATTAATAAAATAAATCTTTTAATTACCTACTATAACCTAATCTATACCTTATACATTTATTTTAGAGACAACAGCTGACAGCGTTTTAGGAAGAACTTTTTGTTTATTTTTTATGAACATTTTGCTTGATTACGAACATTTTAGGAATCTTCATTTAACTAGCATGTTTAACTAGTATTTTTACGATTTAATACATAAAAAAAATCTAAGGGAGGTCTTTGCTGAAAAAAAAAATTGTTAAGATGCCTTTCTTAAGGTTCTGGCATTTTTCTGGCTACGTCTGAAATTGCTGTAGCTATAGATGTTAAAGCCCTTGCAATATTGCCAATTTGTTGTGACAGTTGAACTAATGCTTGGGCTGTTGTCGTTTCGGCTTCAATCCGTCGCTCTTCCATCATGGCAAACCGTTCCATCGTCACTGTATCCTGCCTCTGAGTTAAAGACCGGCGTCGCCGTCGTGGAGGATTGTTACTCAACAGAGGCGTAGTCTGTAGTGGCGTGGTCACAGGTACTGAAATAAATATAAACAAATTGAATCTCCATAAATTTACTCAAGTAGTGTCAAACTGTTGTTACAAAAAACAAGTCCTTATGCCATAGCTCGTAACGTGATAAGTGCCAAAGCACTTTAAATGTTACACACTTAAGTTGGGTTGCGTGACTGACTAAAGGTATTTGGAGTGTATCCTTTGCTTGAATACAAATCACAACTATGCAAAGGTTTATTTTAGTATACTCTTTGAATAGGAAAGAAAAATACAAAATTAGCACTAGAATCATATCGCGTCAAGACTTACTTATGGTTTCTGGTATTATTTCACTATGTGATGTGCCAAGTATAGGGGAAACATGCACCGGTTGCTCGAACTGCATTTCCATGACGTCATGGTGGCTTACCTCTTCTTCAACAACCTGTGGTTCTGTACCAACAGATCTCGGCTGAAATAATAAAATGATATGTTGTTGTTATTTCATAAATAAAATATAATGTATTAAATAAATATCACAGTTGTCTTAAATTTTATAGACATACCAATTCAGGAAATGGATTGACTGCCAAGCTTGAGTTGCCAGTCGCAAACTCTTGTCCACCCATCACTGCCACCAACCTTTTATCTAGAGCAGACAATGTTGGCAAGTTGTCTGCTGTCCCACCACCAGTGCGCCTCATTGAAGATGAGAGTTGTGCGCACTGTTTCTTCAAACCACATTTCTTCTCAGCCCAATACTAAAACATGCATTAATGTTAATGAAATTACTTGCTATTTAATTACTGCCTGATAATAGTGATTCTAATGTCTAATTGATTTTTTAATACTTTAGCCCAGCCTTGACCATCTTTATTAGCACCTCCAATAGAATTCAAGGAGGTTGCCAAGCTTGCCCATTTTCGCTTCGTTTCCAATTTGGCTTGACTGGTCCGAAGCAAGCCTTTGGCTATGCCTGGATTTTGCTCCAGGAATTCCACCAAACATTCTATTTGAGAATACGTTGGTCGATTCGTCATTTTAGCTAAAATTGGAATACTTCTATTAACCATGTATCAGGTAATAATTACAATATTTTACTGATGAATAATTAAAAACGTTTATCTATACAGCAATACAGTAAAATTGTATGTTTACTTACCACTTCTTTAAAACTTTACTTTTATCTATTTAAGTAACTTAACGGACACAAATTATTTTAATAATAAAAGGAACTTAATGCAATTTTAATGTTCCAACTAACTCGCACTCCACTCACAGAACCACATCAAATTAAAATTTGGTAACTTTACGCGCCACTTGACATTTTTTAAACAGTGTAGGCAACGATTCTTCCGCATACAGCCAAAGCCGTGGTTGATTTAATAATTTTAATTTTTTTTACTCCCAATGTATTGGAAACATTAAAATTATTTAAATTAACAATTATTTATATCACATATTATAAATCAGTTTTGTTATTAAAAAGATATAGCATTTTAAAGACCTATTACCGGTTAATCGTCAAGACTTGAACAACACTCGAGCAGCCCGTAACGTAGCTAACTTCACTTCTAACAAAACAATCTCGGGGCAATCCCGATTTCAATCCAATGCTGACAATATTGTATTCAAGAGTACCGGATCACGTGACTGCAAAATTGACATTGGAATCGCATTGGTTTTGGATTGGAATTAAAATTAGCTTGAAGAGTAAGCTTAATAAAGAAATGAGGCATACTGGAAATTGCGATGCCTATTTGGTACAACCACTATGGCCCAGAGAAAATGATCATTTAACAGAAATACACAGACAGCAAATTTTTATTTTACCTTCATACTTTTTCTTTTAGGTTGTAGTCAACATATCATCAAGATCCTACGACCTATTTAAACTGTGCGTTGATATGAAATATATTGACGCTATGATAACAGAGCTACAGACAGATGATGTGTTATATCAAGTGAACATTCTAGAACTCTTGTCAAGACTGGTTATACAACCTCATGGCATTACCTACCTTGTGAAGAATGGAGCTTTGACGAAAATATCAGCTTATGTAGCCGAGTTACGGAGTAATCCTTTACGGGGTTTGCTGATTCCAGGTATGTAGAAATACGTCAAAAAAGTTTAACTGAGGCGGCAAATTGGTATTTAAGTTGTGATGCCATAATGAAGATGCTAGCTTAAGACTCCTGTTTAACGTTTTTAGCTGTTGTACATGAAAGACTAGATTTTAGTAAGCAGAGTGGTACAATAAGTCATCACGTCCATCCCACAGTGCGTGACGTGTCGCGGGTTTGATCCCCGCATAAGACTAGCACTAGTGTGATCCTTAAACGTTTGTTCCGAGTCTAGGTGTCTTTTTTTTAATGAAGATTGATATTTGCCGCATAGCATAAAGTTTCATACAAATTACGTATGACAACATTCTACCTACATAATATATTATTTCCAGGTTACATGAAGTTCTTTGGAAGTGTTGCTCACAACTACCCTAAGGAAATATTCCAGAAGCATGCAGTCTTGTTTGATATCGTCTTTGAAGCAATTGAGTCTGGGGATCAAGCCGTTATGCCAGTCGCCTTGGATACGTTAGGGTTTGTTGGGGAAACAGTGGAGGGAAAGTTGTGCTTGGCTGCTTTAGGTATGTATTTTAAAGGTTTAAATGCTTTTTTTATTGCGAGGTTGCTGTCGTAACTTCGCAGATGGAACTAATGCAAATTATACACGTGCTTTATTATCCGACTACCCTACAACTTTTTTACTTGTTGTTTGATAGTTTCACATTGAATATCGACACACAAAATTAGTTCTAAAATACCTCTTTATAGTCATACTTGGCCCAGACATTTACTAACGTAAGGCCTACTAACATAATAAATGCGAAAGTTGGAAATTATGCGTGGATGCCGTGGATGTTTATTATTCCTTCGCGAATTTGGACGATATAGTTTTATGTTCCCGTAGGATCATTTCGATTAGGAGCGGGCGTAGCCGCTGGCAATAGCTAGCAAATCATAAATTAGTAAACTTAATGTGTAATGTTTTGAATTTTTTATTGTGCACAGGGGGCAGATATGCGAAAACTGTTGAAAATGTGTCGCTCCTCATCAAGAACAGTAACTCTGAGACAAAGATTCGAGCTCTAAACTGTTTAGCGGGACTTATAAGTATTGACAAAGACCCTACGGTGACGGCAAGTAAGCCGGTCGATCATAGAGTCACTCTTATGACCCGTGAATGGTTCAGGACATTGGATGCTAAGCCCATGGAAACTTTATTCGAGATCTGCAAGAATCCTTTCCCTGATATGAGACAAGCTGCGTTTGTGTTGTTGGATGCCGTGTGTCAACATCAATGGGGAGAGGAGTTGGTTGCCAGAGCTGCAGGTAATTTAAAAAACTTATGAATGGAATATTATTATTTTTCAGTTATAATATTAATTTTGTTCAATCGATTATTTTATTAGCTATGCTAAAGTTTGAGTATCGTTAAGTGCTTTTATGTAGGTAAGTTTCCGATACTTAAGTATAAGAAACGGGCGCAAAATAAAAGCAAATGAATTTTGTTACAATTTATTTACGCGACTTATTACTAGAGACAAATTCAGCTCAGTTTGACGCTAAATACTTATTTACCAATGTATAATATAACAAACTTTATCACTAAACAAAAACAGTCCATACGAAAAACTGACAAAATAAGACAGTCAATAAATAAAGGGAACAAATGCACTTTGTCACACAAATATCACCTTGATGTAAACAGAAACATTTTTTTTTTAATAATGGGGCTATATGGGTTGCGTAATAGACGATCTGCATTTGATCCAAATGTTGAGATTTGCTCGAATATTATGATAGTATAATAAAAGTTGAAATATGGTAGAACTACAGCTGTAAGTGCATGCAACTTATAAATAATGGCATTAAAAAATATTTGGGTTGTCACTTAGTACTTGTTGACTTTTTGGAGCAAAGAGTTAAGGGCACTAGGCTTGTATTTGCAACAAACTAAAATGGCAGCCAATGACATTTTCTGAAATTTCTTGCTGTACAAATAAATTTCCTATTTTACTATTGGCCAATTCTACGGAGAAGTTGTTAATACTGGCAGAACTCCATACAATACCTGAAAAAATACATTTGATATTAACAGTCATACAAACGTAATTGTGAATCATTAACTCGACACATTAATGATGTGTTTTACAATGTTACTTTGTGAAATATAATATGCTTTTGGCAGCCGCAAAGGTATTTTTTTGCTAGACGTTAGGTACTAACGTGCGTAGAAGCACACACACATCGCTACTTTTTAGAGCTAAAAAACATAATTATCAGACACAATTTTTCTACAACGAAAATATAATAACTCATGTTCAAGAATAACCAATAATTTTGGTGGCTAGCGATTCATTTTTATTGGTGGCTCTTAATTTTCAGACATAGGTCTTTGATAACCTAATTTACTATGTATTTAATGATGGCAGAGTACTGTGGAGTCCACACCTAGTGCTTAGTTAGGAAACGGGCGGGTGATACAGGGTGCTGTCTGTACGTTTTTGTGACGTTTAAAAGATATCAGATATTTAGTTCTTCACTTTTTTTTAATTCCAGGTTTCGTCGAGTTTCTATTGGATCGGTCAATCGTTTACACGAAAGAAACAAATGAATCTAAGTACGACATAATCAAGAGGCTGGCAAATTCACCGGCATTCCAACCAGACATTATAATGAGGCTGCAGACTTATGTCGAACAGGGACCATTCTATTCTGAGAGTCAGCTAGAAGTGGCTATGGAAGACGGAGAATAATCCCTTGTACCTACAACATGACACACTATCCCTAATTAAAAGGCTGATAACTTAAAACAGTAAAATCTGATAATTATTATTGAAATTTCAGCCTTGAAAAGGTTTTGACAGGTTTTGTCTACTTATTTGAGTATGGGACACTCATTTGTGAGTACAATGTAAATATCAGTCCCATACAGTGTCGCGATAAGTTTCGCTATGTATGTAAACATAGGTTAAGAATGCTGTTTGTTGAACATATTTCTTGTTAAATTCAAAGATTCTGTTACAAATAAAATGTACCTTTATTAATTTGATATAAAAATGTAGTTTAATTCCGCCTTCTTTTGGGTTTGACCTCTTCAGTCATTGCAGCTTGTCGTTTTGAAGTTCTTGTGGGTTTAGCTTTAGGTTTTGAGGCACTGTATTTAGCTGCTAAGCCATCTATGAAAAAGTCCATGTGGCGAGCTCTACTTTGTTGGTTTTGGGAAATCAGCTTTGCTAATGAATTTTCTTGTTTTTCTGCAAATCAGACATTGAAGATTAGTTACAAAAAAAAAATCTTTTTTAATTACATCAACTAAAAGATTTCATGAGGCGCGTTGCAGTTATTTGAATTTCAGGCAGGTCCATAATTGTTTAGGTGAAAGGTTTCCTTGTCACTCTAGTTTCAATGATCACCAGTTGGATCCAAAACAATAAAACCTTGATGGAATTCAACTAACGAAAAAAATCTCATCACAAGTATTTCATTGTACACATACATGCTTACTAATAAGATGACATAAAATTTAATTGTCTCATATAGTTTCTTACCTTCCTGAGCCTGGAATATTTCATCAGCTTCTTTTGCCTCACGCTTTTCTTTGGCGATGCGTCTTTTACGTTTTGCTTCTGGTTCATGAGTATAGACTTTATATGAGGGTATTTCTCCATTTTTTATCATTTCCTGTAAAGAGCAAAGGAGCTTATTTATACTGCTACTGGAAGTATATTTTTCTAAACAGGTGCATAGCAGAATGCACTGTTTTAGGTGTTTTGGTCTAGAATTGAATCATTATAACTGAACTGAACCAATGTAAACTCTTCAAAAACACAATTTTCTTTCACAAAAACAGGAATTATTTCTTGTTAATTATATAAAAGTTCTCACGTCTAGTATTTCCCTGAATCTTGGCTCATGTTCACTCCTTGCGAACTGCACATGATCAGTAATGTAGCCCATGTCACCCTTCCCATTCAAGTAGGCCTGCTTCAGATCTGCCCGTTCTGTGTCAGAACCTGAAATGAATATTGATTTCAATACCTCAGCGCTCTCCAACAGGAATTTAACGAAATTTTTACTAGCCATTTAACTATTATTAGAGACAATTTTGACCAGGTTTTTAAAGTGTAAATGCCTTCATAATACACAAAAATAAATTTAAAATATTACATTACTTCAAAATTTTCAAATTTTTGATTTATTCTATTTGAACCTTTCATATTTGACTTGTCTTGTCAGATGAGACATTTTGTTGAAAGAACTCAAAATTAAACTGAACTAAAAACTCACCTTGGTATTCTTTTTCATAAGCCCTAATATCATCATCAGTGATTTTTTTGAACAGCATTCTCCAATAGGTGGTCCAATCCCTATCAATGATAATCTCGCAATCATCATCATCGACAATCCCGGACTCATCATAAAGGGCTCTCTTGTTAGTGTTGGACAGGATGGCATGAATACCACCAAGGACTTTAAATTTCTCTGTTGCCTCAAGTTTTTCCCCCTCATCTACTCTGTCTGGATGCACCTTCAAAGACATTTTGTGATATGCCTTTTTTACTGTAATGGTGTAAAATTATATGCATATGTTAGCAAATGAAGTAGCTAATGACATTTAAATAAACAAACAGGAATAAGAGGGATGCAATAGGCACGAAACAGGGAAAAGGCATAAAAAAGGGAGGCTTAAGCCCATGCAGTCAATTTTATATGACTGATGATGATACGGATTGATTCAGGAGAGTAAATAATACACTTGGTAGTGCTAAAATGTTCATTTACATTACTATGTATTTATACATTTCAGAGTTTTCCAGCAGATAGGTTAGGCCCTATAATTGTCTATTTACCTGCATCATAAGTAATCCATAAAGGTGAATACCCTTATTCCCATTAAATTATGGTAATTAGTACCCAGGGTACAATATAGTAACATAGTTTAAAATTACATCTATACCATATGCCATGTTCTTTGTTCAGTATATTAATAGTTATCATAAAGAAACTTAATATAGTTATGAACTACATTGAATATTACTGCGAATTTCAACATTTGTTGTTAAAATGTTACATTTAAAGACCGAAATTCGGCATCAACATTACTGTTTTATTGTTAAGATCGTTAATGAAAGAAACCATGTCAAAAACGAATGGAACTGTATAATTCATCTCTTTAGAGCCAATTAACATTTTTCCTTGCTTTTTTTTAAGTTTTTATTATGGTTTTGAGTAGATGTTTACCGGTAAAACACTAGCCCAATCATTTTTTTTTTGTATCATCTTACCTTCTTTGTCTGTAGCTTTTGATGAAATCCCAAGGATTTCATACAGATTTTTGGTCTCGAAATACTTTTCACACATTTCTAAGAGCCCCATTTTTATGGTTTGTGTTTAAAAGGATATTTAGTTTTAAATAACACAACAACAAAAATCTACACAAACGCGCCAAACTAACCGTCAAAGCAAGTTCAGTTCAAAGCTGTCAAATACACTTTATCGAATTTTGACGTTTCTAGAGGTGTTATTTGTTCGTACTCTCAGTTGAGAAAGATACAAGGTGATGCGATGTTGCCATTGAGGACTTGTAAATTTTATTTAGTCGATTTTCACTATTAGGAATACAGTAAAACATTACTGTTCATCACTAATTTTATTTTATTAAAAAGAAACACTCGAGATAACTGTTTCCACGAAGATAGCATAAAATTATCATATGTTGTACAAATTGTTGGTCCAGTAAATAAATAACCAATCTAAGTAGCTGCATAGATACTTAGCTACCAACCTCTGAATGTGTAATGCCTTTTTGATTTCTTTTGTTTAACCTGAAATCCATCAAATCGAATATTTTTGTCAGCTTTTCTGAATTGTACATTTATATCTGAATTTGGTTCACACAGCTTTAATAATTACCAGCATAACTTTGTATATCAATGTACTGTGTAAAATGAATTCGACAAAACTAGGTTCGGGTGATAATAGGAATGCTCTTACACTACTTGAAGAAAATGTGAAATTGAATGAAGCTGACGAAGATAAAACATTGAGACAAGAGCATCATGATGAAGGAGGTACAAGGGGCCAAAGTGAATTAACTGCACAGATGATTGAAGATAACGAGGCCAAGATGAAGGAGAGGATAGCCCAGTGCAAAAATATCATTGAGTCTTTAAAGATTGAGTTAAACGAAGAAAAAGCTAAATTGGAAAGACAAAATAAAGCTGCTCAGCGTCTAACTGAGAGCCCTTCTAAATGTACGACTAGTTTTCGTTGTGTTTCCTCATCTAATATGCTAGCTACCGACCTAGACTATACTACTAATTCCTACAGCGAATGCGTCGACAGCAAACTAAATTGTGATGAAAATTTAATGGAATATGAAAAACAATTAAAGAAGTATCAGAATACCCTGAATTTGGCTCAGATAGAGAAAAAGAACGCTATACGAAAGCAGATGCTGGCTAAGGCATATCGACTGAAACTTTTAGAAGTTGAGAACCAATGTAACATCGAACTGCTGAGGGTAAAGCAAAGCTTACAGTGTTTGGAGCCTCTACAGATGATAGCTAGCAAGTGGAAAACTAACACAGAAGAAATGTATGACGTTAATAATTATGAATTGATTCCCAGATATCCAGAATTATACGCGAATTCTAGTAGCGACATTAATAGTGAAATAGATATGAAAACTGCCATAGAACGGAACGAAGACAAAGCGGAAGATGCGTCTGTAATGTCAGATTAGGAGAGGCACAGAGATAAAATTTAATACAAAAGACATTTTGTAATTGTTTTTTTCTTTCAGCAGGTATGTATTATATCTTGAATTAAATTACGACTTGTTACAATATTATTCGATATTTCGTTTATTTCCAATTTTATAATTTACGAAAATTTTTGTTCAGCTTAAATGTCTGAAAAATATTTTAAATAAATATTTTGCGAATACTTTTGCACTTTTTCTACTCCTAAAACATCTTGAAACAATAATCTACCTTATAACTTCGAAATTCGCACATCAGTAATCAATTCAATTACCAAAAACGGGTGTGAAAATCTGATTTCAATAAATCAAAAGCGAGAGGACCTCCGCAGTGGACCACACACATCGGGGCACGCGCTTCAAATGCTGCTGTCTTTTTATTCTCGCCGCTCGGGCCCGATCGTGTTCGTTCGGCGCTCGTCGGCACCCGGTAGGCAGGCCGCGTACATCACACACGTCTGCCTGCGCCCGCGCCCGTTCACTTAGGAACTTGAACTTTATTTTAATAAGATTCCAATTTGTCAATTAGAGGGCATCGTATGAACCAAACAGGTTTGACTCCTTTACACCTTGTATCTTTATGAGTTTCATTTAAAAAGTGCTTTAGAATACCTAACGTGTTGACGTCGATGAAATTCTATTTAATACGGATTACTATAGTTACATGGAGCTTATTGTCTTATTTGTATCCGCTGACTCAATTGGAAGCGAAGTCTTACAAGTGAAATTGCGCAAGCTTTCTGAAAGTTCTCATATAAGACCAGTATTTTTTTTTTCAATGCTGTGGTGAATCTTTTCTTGTATTCATGGGCCTAGCCTGTTCTAAAAATTACCACCTTGAGTAGTTCCCTTCTACTCTGAAATTACTTGGTACTACAGTTTTTTTAAGTAGGTAGACTAGGTAGCATGAAAATGATTTTTACCTAATTCCACATAAAGCGCACAAAACTACCATAAAAAAATCCAAATTGGTTAAATTTCCATATTTGAGTAAGTCCAGCATTAAAAAAACATTCAAGATTAACAAGAATTCATTCAATTCACGTTTTCACTGTGGATAAACATGATTTTTCCCGATTACGTACCTGATGTTCAAAACTAACCGTTAAATCAATAAAATGTGTTAAAAAAGTAAAATACACGCGGCCGGTAGCTACGCGCCGATGCGAAAGCATGCAAAGTATTTTGGCCGAGCAAGTTTCGATTCTGCATCTCTGCAACCTTTAAACTTGATGTTTTTTTTTTACTTCGGAGTCTGGAATTTAAGCGAATCAGTCGTCTCTGGAGAGATATCTCAAATATTTTAATCCATCTCTGATTAATTGGTAATGTTGAGTAAATAAAAAGGGTTTTTAAGTGCAAACGTAAGTATTAGTCATTAGGTATCCTTTTAATATTCAGTGGTTGTGTCAGGAAGGTTTGTTTGTCGCGAGTGGAGTGGGGTGATGTGTCACTCGCGTCGCGCGTCGCCATCGCGCCACCGTCTATGTGTTCTCGAGAGTTTTATGGAAGAGTAAACAGTTTAAAACACTACACGCCGGGTGTATTGGTCCAGCACTCTCCTCCATTAGCCTCGGCCGACACCTCGACTCGCCGCTCCTTTGACGACGATGATGTTTGCTCACAAGCGCAGGGAGCGAGGTGCGCTCGCGACACTCGGCTCCCACTTGGTACAGTTTGCTTTGGCTCCGCGAGAGAGCCCGGTAATCGGCTTGTCGATCTTGTTTTGTTATGTATGTGTACGTATGTTTCCGTAACAACTACCTCAGCTTTACACTCATCTAGCTGTTGTTTTATGTTTTTCAATGTGGGAATAGACTTTTATAGAGCTAATTCGTTGACAAATTTAGTATTGTTAAAAGTAGCCAAACAACCTTATTAGTACTTACTACGACAATTGTTTCCACGCCGTTGGGATCTATTACAACTCATAAATGTTAAAATTTAAACATGAAAAGGACACGGTGCATTTTATGATAAAAGTTTGATACAAAAAAGTACTTTTCTATCATTATTTACTATTATTAATATTACTTAGGGCTTATATTAAATTTAACCAACCAAATTCCTTCCATTGTTAAAAGTAGAGCTTCTCTGCCTTGAAAAGCAAAATGGCGTCAGCATGATGCATTGAGTACCTGCCGAGATGAGATCATACACCAATCATATCTCGTTAGTCGAAAGCTTTAAAACACTGTTTGCACTGCGATAGCACATCCTGCAAAGTTTTACACCCTTGTCAACTGGCAGAATGGTGGAGTATTTGTAAAACGAATTTAGAACGGAAAAGTTATATGAAAAAGTGTGAAGTGTTTCGTTTAAACATTCTTGTCTCGCAAATCCGTTTTGTTATGAATGGGCGGCCAGTCGGCGCTACAAATGCTACAATAACATCCCTCAGTATATTGCGTTATTTAATTGTGTGAATAGAGCAGCAATAGAATTGCGCCGGGAAGTCTATCCGCTATCTGTCCTGGCGCCACGGTAAAGGCGTTATCACACTTGTTTGCTTCAAACAGCTTTCTTAATAAACTAGATAGTTATATTTTTCATATTGTTAAGCTTAGTAATGGAGATAAGTCGCTTTCTCGGTGGGAAACTCTTAATTTAATTTTAACAGAAACTATGACTTGAAAGTGCTTGAAACTAGTGCTTCAATAAGAGTGGATTTTAATTTTATTTATAAAAAAAATGGTTTTGTTTTTAAGCATGTAATACCTACCTACAAACCAAACCGCTACAAAAACAATCAAAGAAAAAGATCATTATTACTAGAATTTTCAGACACCATGAGAACCAATTTAAAAGTAATCCCATATCCACAAATATTTGAACATTAGCGTGGGAATCTCGCAAAAATCTATTGTATTACGAATGCAAATATGTGATATAAACTACAGGTAAGTACCGCCTAACGACTTATCGTGAACAGGAACAACTAATCTCGCAAAAACAAAAGACTAAAGGGTTGCCCGCACATTATTAGTTTTACACACTTTAATTGTTGCAGGTTTGTGACGTCATTGGTCTGTATGGCAAAGGAAATGAGTTATAGAGTTATCGTTATCAGATTTGCGATTAGCTTTGTGGGTTAGGCGAGAGCACGTTGCGTTCGCACCCTTTTGTTTGCGGTTCTACGTTTCTGGGTAAGATAAGAAAGTGTGAAGGTCTTGCCAGTCCCGTTGGAACTTGTAAGTTTTTATGCGTTGCTTGATGTGCTAAATATTTTTAGATTTGTTGTGGACTGTTTTGATCTAGTTTTTCAAAGAATAAATCTGGAATCATAAGTCTAAGTAGCTTTGTATACTTTTTTCAAAAGAGTTTATTTTTGGAAAGATTTTGGTGTAGTCTACTCCCCTCTTTTACTATATTCAACCTTAGCTAAAATTTATTAAACTTAGGTTAAATTGCAAAGCCAAGTTATTCAATGATGAAAAAAAGTCGATCAATTATTAAAATAAGATGATTATAATGATGTTTTTTTAATTAGTTCGCGAAAATGGCCAGTCTATTAATTAGATTCCTTCGTAAAATCAAAAGCTCTTCGTGCAAATTCATTTTATCAAATTAGTTATTAGTAGGTACCAAACTTGATCTTTAGTAAAAATATTTTCCTTATAGAGATGAAGGCAAATAGGCGGGGTTTGCAGAAAACAAGTACTTACGTATGACTTACGACACGATTATGCTGATTATGCATCTTATTACGTAAATGTGGCCCTCGCATACAAATTGTCCCAAATTGTCCATCTTTAAGGAATCCCTGTTTGCATCGTCTTTATAATAATGTTAATTTTGGCTTTTGTTTCACTGAGTATTATTATCACTGAAACATTCTCCCTCATTTTGGCAATGCCTTCACCGAAATCTCATGAACACTTTTTTTCTATAATATAAATGAAGATTATTTTGGGTCCTTTAAAAAGAGAAATAAGTCTCCTTCGTCTTTCGAATAACAATAACGTTAATGCACTACATAGAGACAAGCGATTAAACAGATTTTCACGGATGCTGAAACAATTCATGATTCGGATGAACTTAAGAATTTATGTTCCTGAAGAAACTGAATTTAAATTGTGAATGGAAATGCACTGACTTAAGCGTAAATAACTGTGAATATAGCGTAATGCAACCTTTATTGTATGAATACAAATAAGGATCATACTGAAGTCTTTAAACATGAGAGAAAAAGTCCTTTTCCATAAGACGAAGATTTGCTGGTTTTTTCAACAGACGTTATGTTAACCTAACGGACTGAGGATTTCGAATTAGTCAAAATTTTATTTAGAATGTTATGAGTTCGACTCAAGATGGAGTCCGAAACTAGTCGGCTGAATAATGTGTGTGTTAATTAGGAGAAGCGAGAATTATTACGTGGTCAAGTATTGTTTTCCGCTAACGTCTCCGCCTCAAGCCCCAATAATTATTTGAGTTTTCCACGGTGAGTATTTTACTAAAGATGCTTCCTGCTGCTTGTTATCTTGGAATTGTCCCTTCTTCTTTGTTTTTTCTGTCTGCGGCTATCCCTCATTTGAATGCGATCAGGCCTCTTTCGGAAGAACCGTGGTGTAAATACTGGACTGTTATTATGTAATCAATTGAGTGCTAATACTAGTCCATTACCAAGTCCAAGATCGAGATCAATTAGTCATAAAATGGCTTTGTAAGCAGACTTGTTAATTAAAGGTATCGTTTCTATTGCACTTGCCGAGTGAGTCAACTCAGTCGTAATTTATCGGTTGACAAACAATTAATCTTTGATCAGTGACGAGCTGTCTGATATTTAGAGAGATGACTGCGATCCCTTAATGTAATATTTTTGCAGTTGTGAGAAAGAGATGCCGCTCTATGCCTTGTATTGCCGCTGTCACTGTTCCACATCTGTAATGATATAACTTAAGACGTGATGGTAGGCCCTCAGATGATACCATGATAGTCAATAAAGTCGTGTTCAATGATTTCATGGTGTCGTCTTCCCCTTTATTTGTTTACAAGGTACAGTCACTCTGAGCTAAAATTAGACGTTGAGACAAGAAAGTTATTTACTGTTTATTTGTTAGGTACGGAAAACTTTGACGGGGAATCCTTTGTTTCACACATGGGTGAGTTGGACTTAAGGATAGTTTATTATGAAACTAGCCTTTTCTCGCGATTTTGTTGCCAGAAAAATATTGATGGGATTAAATTACTAAATACAAAAAATTTAAGTTGGGAGTTTAACGAACGTCAGGTAAAAATAAAAAGTTTGAAATATAAGGCACATAGAGATGATGTCAAAGGTTCCAAATTGAGTGTACACGTTTCACAGATGACTCAAATATATTCCGCCTGTCATTATTACTTATGTATTGCCGTGCTATGTAAATACATACCTACATGATACCAAATGGACAGAGTTACTCACCTCTAAATGGCCAGAACTAAGTAATCGTGAATTGAAAAAACCCAGAGTGAGTGTAGGTTTTTTGCATACTTGTATATTTTATGCATTACCGGCTTCTATCTACGGATTCTCCCGCATCTTTGAATGCAGGATCCCAAATTTTATCAAAATCGGTCGCTTCGTTTCCTGCTAAAAACGTGACATACACTAAATTATTTTGAATTTATAATTAATTGATTAATTTGTTTAAAAAACAACATATTAGGGTCAGGATTTTTTAAATAGCTCAATGACATTTAACTATATTTATGCGAGTCATAATTATTTTAAAGGTATCAAGTAAATTAATCCAGGACATAATTTCGAAGAATTTATAGATTGTAAATGAGTTAACTACTCCTAAATTATTGTTTTTAGTTAATTAAAGCTTTAAAGTTAAACATATTTTTGAAATAAAATTTAATGGACCTTAATTAATTTAGACTTATATAAGAGGACAGCAAGTTTTCGTTTAAATATTGTATTACTTTTACGAGGAAAATTTTATGACATACCCATTAAATGTACATACATACCTGCTTCTATTTTGCTTTATATAAAACCTTCTTGCATCGAACCTTTTTGCCAAAAGATAGAAACACTGCTTACCAATTAATAAATAGTGATGCTCCATCCAGGGTAGAGAGCCAGCCTGTAAATGGAATTATGGGATGCAGTAAATTGAATTGAATTAATTAATCTAAATGTATTTAAAGATTAAAAATGAGTGCTTCAATATCTTAAAGGATTTGGATATTTAATCAGGTTAAAAATATTTAAGATTATTTCACAAGATTAATGTTTATCCTTTTAAAAGGAACCTTCTACGCGTGCCAATTCGCCGCTACAGATACTCGTACTATTTATAAACATTACTCGGAAGGTTCATAATCTTTACAGTGTTCGAAGAATGTTAATTCTTTCATGTTTCTAGTAACATCTAGCGCTGATTTGATTGAGATCGATCAGACAATAGGTCATTAGTCTCTCATATGCCATTTCGTGGTGTAGTCATGGCTAAGCGAAGTGCTCTAAAGACGTTTGTGGGATGTATTTATGCCTCCGAAACACATTTGTGTACCACAAAGGATATTTTATTTAAATATTCAATCAGGTATGTATTTTTATTGATGATTTTCTATTATCTTTGATGGGTCAAACTTGATTTACGAATAAACGTAAAAAATGAATGAACATGTGTTTTAGTTTATTCGTAAATATTTAAATATTTTTGTGTCGAAACAAACTTTAATTGCATTAGCAGATAAGATTGGTCTTCGCCTTGTTGAACTTTGTTTTTAAACTGCCTTCTCTTAAGTTTTTTTAGATACCCCCAAATTGTTATAATTATTTTAATGGCTCTTTAATCAGTATCAGGGTAGTTGTGATGGTTGCTAGGTACGCGGTGTGGTACGCGGATATCCGTGGTCGGGCACGCGCGCGGGTGTCGGCGGGCGCGCGGCGGTGGTGGCTGGGCGGCCGCAAGGGATGCAGGCTCGGTGGTGCTCGCGCTCGGCCGGGTGCCAGCCGGCTCTCAGTGTCGCTCAGATCGCGGCGCGCGGTGGTCGTGCGTCGAGCGCGTGTGGAGTGATGTCTGCGAGATGAGGCTGTCGCTGGTGCTACTGTGGCTGGGCGCGGCGGCGGCTTGCGGCCCGAGCCGCGGCTACACCCGCCGTCAGGGCGCGCGCCGCATCACCCCCCTGGTCTTCGGCCAGCACGACCCGAACATTAGTGAGAACAAGAATACCGCCAGTGGACCCCCTGAGGGTCGCATCACCAGAGATGACGAGAGGTTTAAAGACTTAGTGCCGAATTATAATCCGGACATCGACTTTAGGGACGATGAGGGCACGGGTGCCGATCGCCTCATGACGCAGGTGAGTGCTTCACGATTTCCCTTCAATTTTCCGATAAAATTCAGTACGAGCAGTAGGAAGTAGTTCGATGCCGTCGGACGGTGCACAGGTTCGGGAACTTTGGGTTCGGATGTTTAATGGGGAGTGCGATAGTATGCGGCCCGTTATAGACGTTGGAAGTTGTCTTGCAAAACAATGGATTTCATGAAGTGTCCGCTGTTTTGAAAACAGCTCCTTAGTGCGCGGGCAGGGACAATCGCCGGTGTAAACATTACGCGCGTGGAACAATGGGAACAAATTGCGGGCGTTACGGTAGCTTCGTAGCGAGTGTTCCGATTGTAGTACTGCAATTACGCAGGCATTGTCAACAAATATTTTGACTCTGTGACTAATGGATGAATGATGAATTCTTTACAATATTGATGCCAGTTTCGGTGAATATATGGCTGTCATAAAATTTGGTGTCGAAGGCATTCAGTATCGCGCGTTGTCATTCACGACGCTTTGTATCGTTATAAAGACAACTTACGGGAAACATTTTGTTGAGGGTTGGTACATTGTACTGTATTTTGGGTTACTGCAATATTACGCATGAGAACAATGACCGATTTGTTTTCATTTGACTAGCATTGATGATTTGATTAAATACGCACTGTGTGATATCTTAAAACTGGCTTAAACGCGTTGCGTTGTCATTGTTTTCGATTTTCAAATTACAGTAAAATACAAACGGCCAGTCAATGCGCACTTTTTTCCTCTGTTTATTGTATGAGTTCTACTTTTAAACAGCACAAAAATGTATCCGTGATCACTACGTATACGTGAAGAGTTTAAATTGTTTACAATTGAATGTTTATAGAACTGGCAACACCTTGTAATTATGTCGACGGAATTATTTGATAGTATTTTCGATGACGCATTATTATTAAATTTAAACTGGCTATAAATATGAATCGGTGGTGTGGTATTTGAAAATATTGATTAAAACACTAGAATCGGAAGTTTCACGTTTTAGATTGCGGAAAAAAGTAAAAATACATTCAAAAGGAATGCGGGGTCTTTATACGGTAATATAGTTTGACGTAAAGTGGTAAGGACCCATTCATGATGTTTCGGTCGTAATGTGTCGTTCAAGTGACCTATGAGGCGTGTCTATTCCGCTTGGGCCCACGTGTGGTCATAAAAATGGGCTTAAATTGCAGTAGTGTGACTGTAGCTGTGTACCTGTAGTAGTTTGCTTGTCGCCGGCAAACAACATAGTAACCTATTTCCTCGCTTGACTCACTTGAAAGATAAGGAAATCGTTTAATCTGCGCTTTTCTTTTGTTTCGAAATAAATCATAATTTAACGGACTTGTAATTCGTTTTCTATTTCACCTAAGCATTTAAACATCGAATTGTTTCATGAAATGTATGAATTAAACTGCAAGTGGCCAGTAAGAAATTTGCAATAAAAAATGTATCATTTTTTTAACTATAGCACCAAAAAGTTTGTGTTGCAATAAAAAAAAGAATATATTATCTTTACTTGGCCAAATCTGGTGCGTGCAAAATGTACATAGAGGCTTCAAATGCCTTATATACTATTAACTTAGCCTTTTTAATAGTTTGCATGAGTAATTGACAATCTCGATTAGCAAATAAGTCGGACATGCGTATAGTCAAAGAGACCGCCCGGGACAGTAAAGTACTCAAGAGAAGTAAATAAATAGAAATACGTATGTATGTGTTTATTTAATACATTAAGTGCCTATTTTCCTCCATCGATTTCGTCTAAGCGGATTTTTTTGACGAAATATATAATTAAAATTCGAAAATATTTTAAAATTATTTTTTTATTGTTGAAGTTGCTTAAGTAAATAATCTGTTGATTTAACTTGTAATTTTAAACTAAGAGCAGAGATAAATTTAAAGAAGCAAAAACAGAATTCGTGTAAATTCATCAAGAATTTGTTCTGTTTGTGGATAGATTCATTCATATTTGTAGTGTAGTTTTCACAGAATGGATTTACAAACAACTCAGGCATGTAAACAAACTAGTTTTACACCCTCGAAAAATGCAAAAGTATCCTGGTTACCTTGCGAGTGTATTATCTTAGAATAGAATATTATTTATTGATCACCATCTAATGAAATCAGAGAAAATAATGACCTGAAGTTTAAGGGTGCAATGGCGGTCTTATCTTCCAGACAATCTTCGCATGGACAGGAAAGATAGACATATAGAGGTAGGCGACTGATCCACTATTTTAACTACATACTTTGGTCTACAGGTTAATTAAATAACCAATATATTTTAGTATTCACATACATATTCAGATGTGGATGAGGAGGCTACTTAGGTATTAGGTATCTAGTATCCGTACCTGTTATTTACTTATTGAAGAAATACTAATATACATAAACGCTAATCTCTAGTAGCAATATGATTTTTACAGTACCGTTAATATAACTGTAAAATACTCGGTTCGGTTTACCTTCTTTTTAGGGCTGTCCACGAACATCAGAAAGTGATGTGACATCTAGCTTAATTTTTATTAATTGGTAATTTTTGTTTAATTGCTTCTAGTTATTAAAATATTTTTATTTTATCATTTAACAGGGATTTTGCCTATGTAAGAGTATTCGTTTAAATAAGAAAATATAATATTTCGTGTTGTCTGATAATTATAATTAAACAAGCAAAATGTATTTTTTATGCTCAAATGAAAATGGATTGTTGCGTTTTTTTAACTTCACATTACTTATATACTATTGCAAATTAAAGATCATAATAATATCTACCTTAACTATTACTTACTTCGATTTAAAGTATATGAATGATAGTTATAAATATTGGAGTATATACTAGCATGTATTACAGTAGTTTACGAGCATGTTTTCAGTAAATACATTATATATCGTGTCGATGCCATGGACAGTCACGACTCGCATGTAACATTATGTACTAAGTACTGTTGGACACTAAACAGTTTACTCTATTAAATATTCACGTACAAGATAATCCAGCAGTAGAAAATACCTGAACAAAAATGTAAAAAATGCATAATTTTATCTATCTAGACTAGATACATATCTATACTTCAAAAAGTCATAAATTTGGTAATTGCAGAAATATAATTAAAACAAAAAACAGCATTTTAAACAAAAAAGAAATACTTAATGAAAACGCCAAACTTTTCTATGAGGAGAAAATGCAAGCGTTTAGAAAAAAAATAAAAAATTTTGAACTTATTTAAGAAACCATTATAGTAACAAAATACCTCTTTACTAAATGCCAGTCAAAATCTATTGATTTTTGACCTTATTTTGAAGAAAAGTACATTACTTGAAGCAGCAACTTTTACTATAAACATATAACGACACTAGAGGTGTGAAAACCATAATTGACTTGTTATATTTAATTAACACCTTTTGTTTATACAACCATAAACTATTAGTTACAAGTTTACTTAAACTAAATACGAAAATCGGTCACTTGCAATTTGTTAACATCACAATGCTTACTGTAAAACAAGTCAATTTTTGAACGCCGAAAAACCCTTAGCATTTACTATTTTTTAACCTACTACAAAAGGAGTAGCTGCTCAAATCGGCCGCGTTATCTGTTATGAAGGTTATAATAATATATCACAAAATTTTAATAAACAAGAGGAATAAGTTTTTTTTTCGAATTAATTTACGAAGTAGAACTTTTAGGATGCCAAATTACAATGGACAGCACTCAGATTCGCTCACCCTTAACCGCTTCCTAAATGCTTTTGCTGTGAGAGAAGAACCGGCGAAATAAACTCTCTAGCAGTACGCTGTCTTTTCGGTTACAATATGAAATTTTATCAATAGAATAATCATCAATTGTTTCTACAGTTATTGCAAGCAGGATTCTTACCATAAAGTAAAATCGCTTAGATTAAAATTATTGCAGTTTTTTTAAAGAAACGCCCCTCTACGCCATGTTAGTCTTACCTTTAGAGGGGTTGTCTTATTTCGCTTCTTTATTCAATTTCTGGACATTGATATAAATACTTTGGGTATAAGACTCTTTGACTAGTCAGAGGGCAAAAGCCTCATATCATAAAAGCAAGTGAACATTGATCAACAACAATTGCTCACAGCAGGGTAGCGTTTGATTGAAAAAACTTTCCTAACCGTTCATGGGAAAATAGAAAAAATATCCTCCGAAAATACTGTTAATAGAGATTGGATTCGCGTGCCAAGATAATTAGGGTTCTGTACCCAAAGGGCAAAAATGGAATCGCTAAGACTCCGCTTTATATCCGCCCGTCTGTCACCATCGTCATAGCCAGTCAGTATAAATTTTCACAAATATTTTTACTGATATTTTTGGTGCCGCAACAACAATCTCATATCGATAACACAATTTAAAAAAAAAACGATCGACGTTTAAGCAAGTACAAATTTAGAATTTGTTTTTCCCTAGCCCTATTTGTACCAAACCCTCACTAACACGAGTCCAACTCGCACTTGACCGGTTTTTCCAATCTTTCAGTCAATCTATGGGTAGGTCGACCTCGGCCTAATGGCTCGTCAAATAAGAGAGCATGTTGACAAACAAATTCACCATTCGATATACAGTTACTCGTACAATGTGGGTCAGCGATGTGACACTCCACATTAAAAGGTCATTTCATCAAGTTTCCATACATCATGTATGTATTCACATGGTAAATGGTAATGTACAAAGTTGTAAAGGTGGTAACAAATGCTCGCCCTGAACGCGGTAAAATATTACATTTGCATTTTTGTGTGTTGCTTTTATTTTGTGTATGGTAAAAATGTTCTGTTCTAAGATAGTGCGCACACTAAATTCGGATTAAGTTTAAGAATGATATAGTTAAACACTAGATTTTCTTCTTTCTTCCAAAAGTATTTTTTTTTCAGTAGTTCTAATTTAATACAAATAAATACAGTTTCGGACATTGGCAGTGGCATTCTCTATCAGTTTTTATTTTTTGTTAAATTGGTTTGAAAAACGTCGAAAAATCACTCCAGAATCGCATTACATTTGTTTTCTTCGCTTCGATTACTTAAATGCTAAAACTCAGCTGATATGATCTGCACATCGTACATTTATGTCAGTACTGGTTAGCTAAGTGAATATATGTAAATTACATAACACATGGAATTACATACCCGCGGGAACTCTACATAAGGTACAGATTGGTAGTCTGACGTTTTTAAATATAAGTACAATAAGTTCAAACGTAAGACTTCTATTCCAAAAGTCGTTTACAAGGAATGATTTTGCACTTTTTATCGGCATACAAAAAATATAGTAATTGTACAAAGTGCGAGACAGGAAGGACTAGTAACAACATATGATTAAGTCGACTAGTGACGTACGAGTGGCCGAACGAACGTAAAACAAAATTCGTTATGACATGTTTATCGGATCTGCTATTTCTGAACAGTTTGATGCAATGTCAATCGATGGTAATTAGGACGTAGTCGAGTTGATTTAATGTTTCAGACAAGGTGTTTACAATCAGGGCCCGGCGCAAACTCAATTCGGTTTAACGTCATCACTCATAATTCAGGCTCAGTCAACCCAAATCCTGAAATAGTGTTTAAGTGTTCAAGGATAGTTTTGACGGCTATTTGTAAATACCAGTTTGAGCCGCGAATTGATTGGAGGTAATGTTTTAATGGGCGTAGTATCTTTGGGTAGAATCCAGTTATATGCAGATAATAATCGGAGAAGGAATGTACGGAGCCGGGGCGCATGCGCGCGAGTGTGCGTGAAGAAAGGCCGGCGCGAATCCGGCGTCGGTGATGTTATGTGGTCGCGCGCGCCGCCGCCGCGGGCAGCACATAGCCCGCGCCGAGCTCAGCAGCCTTGCATTCGTAAAAATCTTCAAACCGGTTCGATGCGCCTCCATTACTTTCTTTCTGCCTCCACCGAGCCTCCCATTTAACTCGGGCCCACTTTTTATCAGGAATCGGTATCTCCGTCTAATAGTATTATTTATTTCTCATAAATAAGAGGGAATATAAGTAAAGTTAATGCGCACGGGAAGCGGTACATTACATGCCAGATGCTTCACAGATAAATGCGTTATGCTATGCCCTGGCCGTCGCTCGTTGTGTTGCGTAACGTGCTTGGTGACAGCTCGGGATTTATGCTACAGCTTCCACGGCTAGTATCTTTATTTACAAACAATTGCTCAAATTTACATCATCGCTGCAGTGAAATATTAAATCAAACGCAACTACGCTTTATGAACTTTGTCTGAGTAAGTAGATATCTATTTTGTTGGCTGCAGATTCAGTGGCCGTACATCATCGGTATTTGTGTGTGGAGTCGTCTGTAATATTATCTCATAAACTCGAAGCATGCGCAGAGACATACGAGCCAGTGTTCCCGTGTAACCAGCGTCCAGCGATAGACTGGTAGGCTAGCTTGCTAACCGCAGGATAGGCTCGGGACCACTGCGCTCGCTAACCTCCGATTCCAATCGGAATTACTTACCATTTTATGTAAGTTTTTATTTAATATTTTATATCCCTGGACGCGAATACGGCTGGAAGGCGGGAGGGGTGCGGCGGGGCGCGGGGGTAGAGGGACATAAATATCTCGGTGATTTATGGGCAAGGCGGTCGCGGGATAGGTCAGCATTATTCAATTTCGTATTTGAGGCTCGAGTTACAATGAGCTTTTACTGCGGTGCGCGCGCGCAGATAGCGCAGCAATCCGCCCGACACACTCACGTTTGTTATCTACTTTTTAAACCCTATTGTAATCCGGAGATTAGCCTCGTGTTTGACATTCTCTCAAATAACGAAAACATTAATTAACACGCCGTCTCCCATGTTTGTAGAACTGTTAAGAATTAACCTTAATTTTTAAAAGCACGTTCTCCAACTAAGAGGTAATTAAGTAGGTATGTAAATAGATGGGTAAATCAAATAAACGTTTTATATGACGGCACTGTATACTTAGTTAATTATCGATTGTTAATATTGATTTAATTTCATTGCCTGATACGCTAAAGTGGTTTAATTTGTTAGCAGCAAAGACACCGCCGTCCAAATTAGATATTTTCGGCTTATTAGTGCAGGACAAAAAACGGAACGAGACCCCGAACGCTTTGTGAATAATTGACCATAATCAAATTAATCCTAAAATTCAACGGTGGGTTTACAACGTTGTAAAATGTTATAAAGACCTCCTAACTGCCGCGATATAGCGCCGACTTATCAACGCCGCGCTATCTACACCCGACAATAAGAAACTGTTCCCAGATATCAAAATACAAATGTATATTCTAGACCTCATTATCTTATAATAAAACTCTCCTCTATTTTTGTAATAAAAATGTTTAAACATTATTTTTTTATGTTGTTTCTACGATTTTAAAGTACGTAGGTACTTGAAGGCTGGTCGATTTAAAAAAAAGACGATAAAAAAGGGTGGAGGAATTTCATTTTTATATGAATTTAATTTTTGAAAAAAATCATCTTAGAGCAATGTTATGTCCTTATTATTTAATACATTTTTTTATATATTATAATATTATTTTTTTAGTTTTTTTTAAACCATAGTTATTAGTATGCAAAATGATTACAGTATAGTAAACATTTATTAGGAGTGGTTCTCATCTAAATCACATCTGGCGAGCTATAAAAATTAATAAAATAAACATTTCATGAGAAACTCCTTGGTCTTTGGTAAACGAAGGCGCTATACGAAAATCGGACGCGCTTACCGCAAAATTGCTTTTTTATGAGCCCATATTAAAATATTTGTATTTATTGAAACGCGAATTACAACATTTTTCGGATGAATCTGCGTTCTTAATTTGAATTTGAAAGGGAGAATTGAGCAACACTGGCCTTCTGCATACTGCATAGTCATACAGCCCAAACAATAGAGTTGTAAATAAAATAAAAATGACAACATTCAATATCACGTGTAATATTGGTGATATTAATTTATTTACTATTGTGGCCGCAACCGTCTGAGGTACGAGAGGCTCCTTGTAGACACACCTTAGTTCCATTCATCTAATCGATTCTACAGAAATTACTTCTTCGAAATGTGAAATCGGATATTCTATTCGATTCGCAATTACTTACATGCATAATATGTTATTAATGCAATGTCCTTATTTATTGTGTTTGCGAGTACCGGGTGTAATATTTATCGTGTGTTGTAATAAAGGCCGTGTTGGTATAATGCATACTGGCTACCGAGTTTATTTTTTCTTTATCATTAGATTTATTATGTACACATTGCAATCTTGGAACTGGCCAGTCATAAAATTAAAAGGGAGATAATGTGGCTGTTTTAAAAATAATGGGATTTAAAATTTTAGAATGTTTTAAAAACTTTGCTCATTATTTTTTTAATTGTGTATGCTGCATTCGTGTAGTTTGCCATACTGCCAGTAGCGTTTAAAGCATAGTTAAGTCTTTTTCCACGATTAATTGTTAGTTTGAAGTGTCGTCGAGACATAAATAATTGTACAAACAAATAGGAACAATGGACCGTATGTTATAGAATGCGCCCTCCGCCGGTACATAAAGTAAATGATAATTGTTCACGTGGTAGCCCTCACCGTTCGCAAGTTGTCGGCGGACACTTGTTCAAACACACGCCAAACTCAAGAGATAGGTCTTTGAACCTCGGCCGTGTTTGCGGTTTGTTTTATATAGTTGCTTCTTAAGGTGGCGATAAATTAACGATTTGCATTTCTCTCACAAACGTAAACAGTCGTGATGTATGTAAACACAAGTGTGCTAATACCTTAACATAAATCAGACGTTTAGTGAGCTGCACAATGTATAAGTAGTTGGGGCTTGTTCGCTAGGTAAACACGTCCCGGTGGCTTGTGACGCAATCAGGAGAGACGATCGTCATTTATTATTAAGAAACATTAAATTACTAAAAAAATACCTCATACGAATTAGTTGTTCGGTATACATTGCCAGTCTTTAATTAAAAAACTATAAAATGTTGTTTAAAGACGGCAATGGAAAGGAATCAAAGCCCTGTGAACAGACATGCATAAATACTGTTTACAACTTCGTATTACAAGCATCTAAAGCTGAGTTCTGGCCTAAGCAGTTGCAAAGTAATAGAAACATTAAACATAGTTTACGCAGTAATACAAATTATTTATTGCTCGCTGGAAGTTGGCGAGTGTTAATTTATTCCGTTAACTAACTGAATGTTCAGACGCCAGACAAACATAACATTTGTAACGTAAAGTTAGTATTTGAACTAGGTTTTACGTAACATGTAACTGTGGATGGATTAGAAGGCTTTTTAATTTCGATAGCTGTCTAAACTTTACCAAAGCATTACGATTTTTTATTTTTGTTCTTTTTAATCTCTATTTTGTTAAAATTTAGCCAAAACAAGATTGTATGACGATCTAAATCTCTTAATCACTGTTCGAAAAATGTCCAAAAGACTAGATTTTTTTGCAATTCATCTTAAGTTGTTGCAAAGTAATAACATAAGTTACTTAATAATAAAATAGAAAGTAATTTAAAACTATAAATCCATTACAACAGACACAAATAATAGAAACTCAGATGGGAATAGCTCGTAGCTAAAGAATGCTTTGTTGACTTACCTTTTATATTTTTTATACTTCGTCTAAAAGAAAAGAAAACTGAGTGGGTCGCAAAAAGCGTTCCCCACTGTTTGCTTGCGTCTCGTGTGTCTGTCTGTGTGTCTGTGTGTGTGTTGGTTTGTTTTAATTACTGCTGCAAATATTTGTTCACCAGCTGTTTGTCATCTTAGTGTTATCTGTCAAACCTCAGTCAATGTTAAGAGGCACGGGCTATGTTGAAGCCTTAGATAGAAATGTCAGTGTTATGATTGTGCCGTCATGTTGATCTTGGATTTAATTATTTAATATTGAAGTCGTTTGTCACCAACTGGAAGTTTTATGTAACACTCCTTTGTAATTTAGTTGGACTAGTGATTTTGAATGTGCTTTTTGAAATCCGCGTGTTATTGCTAAACTCATTTATCAAAAAGACCACATTATTTCAATTTCCTTTAAAAAAAATTAACACAAACAACTCTAAAACTTAACTCCAGATTCAAAACCAAAAAAAATACAGGTGACCTAAATACAGCATAATATAATAATATTCAATCATTGAATAATACCCAAAAGCTTACATGAAGACAGAAAACAAAACACTACCAGTTCTCAATAAAATAATAGACTCGTTGCATCAATATATTTCATCATCTTTGATGTTGAATGTATGCAAGTCTTGGAGATTTATCCTCTAACCATTACAGTGTGTGAGAAATTAGTTTTCACAAGTAGTTCCGTATTACAACTATGTTGAAACATTGGATCCCTGAAATCATTTATGATTGTTTAGCTTCGTTTGAATTGATCGAAGGAGATCGTAAATCCAAGGGATTTTAGGCAATGTAGTGAAATGGGGCATTGTTAAAAATAAACTAGATGCAGTTAACCGTGGTTTGCAGATGTTGTAGATAGATTTGTTAAATAGGTAACATTTATCGTAGTAGGTACAATTGTAAAAAAATCACTTGTCTTAGGGGCCTAAGGGGGTCTAACACACCGGTACCGATGAACGAATGGTGTTTAAACTATTTCGAGATGGATGTCTCTCCGTAAGATACTAGTGTTAAATTAATGCCTGAAACCCTAGACAGAAACAAAAGAAGCTTGTCATATTTAGCAATAAAAATCCTTACTTTAGTGATTACTTTACTTAAGTAGTCGACAAATAAGTTTTGATAAGGGGGCCCTGAAAATAACGAACCGTTGCGAAAATAATCAGTCAACGTGTGACTAAATACGGAAATAGGTTCCACTTAAACTAATATTACAGCAATGTGAAATACCAGTACGTAATGTTATGACATCGACGGACGAAACAAAAAACAATCGGTATTGTTTCAGCCCGTTTCGGTTTGTTTATGTAACATTCTTGGTATAATATCGCAATGTTTGAACTCTAAAGTGCAATCCGTTTTGAGCTTATCGATGGCTTTCGATGATTTATTGCAATCCCTTCCCTGGTTTTATAAGACGTTTTGATATATGGACTATGAAAACTTACGTGGAGGTGATTCAACCGGATGATACATCACTTATGAATTAACCATGACGATAGCAAGATAAACTATTCGTTTCTAGAAATCTCCCATTTCCTCATTTGAAAATCTTTTACCCGTAAGTCGTTCTCATTTCTGATTGGATGCAGAATGCTGTTCAACTTTTGTTTTTATTGCCTGACCTTTACGTTCGAATGTTCGGGCGTGATTCTAGACGCAGTCTTATGTACTCGACAAATTAGTTGCGGATATAATTACCGGGCGAGTCAATAATGATAGACAACGATTAATGTGCTTAAATTTCGAGTTAAAAATGGTTCGTAAATGTTTAAGTGGCCGTAAACATCAGGCTGGGCTTGGACTCGGCGTGGCGACCAGCACTTAAATCTTACACCCAATAAAAGTGCACGTTGGTCTCGCACAGCCCCGTAATTGGTCCTGCCGTACGATTACACTCACAAGCGCGAGCGCAAGCGATCAGCACGGACAATACATTTACGACTCTCATTGGTCTCATTTAATGACGTGTGACAAGTACATGGAACGAACAATGACCATGTAATTGTGATTTTTACAATGTACAAAAGTTTTTGGTATCAGAAACACGAGTTATGGGTGTTCCCAAACATTATTGTTTTGATTTAATTGAAATATTTTCTGCCAATGTGTTCGGTGGGGTTTGATGTGGCTCGGTAAATGATTGATTGTCGCCTCGGTAACTGTACCGTGTCGTAAACAAAAGACGCACGAAATTCCATGGTCTGTAACGACGCACGCTAGAAGGTTCTTTTCAAATCGTTCTCATCTCAATTTTTTATGAGTTTGTTTTATCGCTTCTTAGTTTTTAATACGAACCGAACTTTCCATATACATCGGGCGTCATGTATTTAAACTATGCGAGTACATTATATTACATAGGTATAAGTTGCTCTAAGAGAATCCTGAAACAGTAGTGGAATGTGGTAAAACCAGCCATCAAAGGGACTAAAAAAGAAACAAATTATTTATGGCTAATCAAAAAATGTAAAACGGTATTAAGTGGTGATTGCGGTGATAAAACCGATGGTCGTTGAGAGCTAGATCGCGACGCGCGCATGTCTGCCGGCCGACCGGCGCAGGCGCCGCGGGGCGCACGCCCCCCCTCCCCGGATCCCCAACCGCCATCACTTTTATTTATATTTATTTACCTTCCCTTCATTCAACGAGGGCCGCCCTTTCGGCCCTTTTTGTCGTACCGTAATACGCCCGATACAAATATTGTGAAAGAGCCTGCGGTTTGGGTAAATTTATTGTGCTACGATTTGATGTAGCACCGATGACGCCCGCATTCTGAAAAGGACCGCTTTAAATGTGTTCGGTGAAGTTAATGATAAAAACTGAATACACCGACAAGTCCGACAACTGTTAGATTTATGCCTACAGAAAAGCGTTAATTGTGCAGGCAGAAATATTTATCACTTGGGATTTAGTCTAGATCGTAGAAAAAGAAACAATTTAGTCAACAATCGTCACATTTTTTAGGACCCGCTCTAAGTGCAATTTCTTGTACAAACACGAAATCTCTTAATGTTCTTGTTTTTAAATTAATTTGATTCGACTAAAGCGAGAGATCTAAATTCCTTACATTCGTAGCATTAAAATCTATACCATTAGTAACTACTCTCATAACTTATAGTAAATGACACCTCCCACTAATATCAGTAGTATTTTTTATTTCTATATTACTAGAAAACAATGCAAAGATAAATCACTACAAATTGTTTGAACTAAAGATGAAATCTCGTGTCCATCTGCGACGCGGCGACGTTCACGTGCATCAGTTATCTATCATGATAAATGGCGTATTTATTTATCCGACGAGCCTAAATAGCTATGGTAATATTGGTCCTACAACAGCACAAAAGGTAACAAAACACAAAAGTTGAAAAAGGCAAACCGCACTATTTACAAAGTGGCTAGCGAGGACCACACAACCACAATCGTACCGCGCGTGCGACTCCGCCGCTTCACAGCAACAAAAAATCCTTCCCAGCATAGATCTTTTTCGGTTATACATCTCGCATTTTGGTGGTGTGATTTGTGACGTTCGGAAATGTTAATGGCACGTCCTGTTGATTTCCTTTTGCGGTCCTATTATTCAACTCCTAAACCTAATATCGGAGCTCCAAGTAGTTCAACACTCGACAAGTTTAAATTCTAGAAGCTTAAAGAATAAATTGTTATAGGAAGTGGTACTAGGCGCGCAGAATCTGTTAGGAACGCAAATCGGTTGCGTCGGTTTTGTTTACGGGATGGTTGCGGCGCATTCGTTGACGGACGATGAACAGAGCCGGCCAGTCTTTGACACCGGTACGGCACTACCGCCGCTCCAACACTGCTTAAACTATTTTTAGACTCATTTTTGGATGCTCATAAGTATTGTTTCCTTATTTACGTTGGATTTATAATTTTATCGTCGACCCACTTTTTAAGTAATCGGCCACTTGATAGGGATAATAAACACGCGTTTATATTTAACCGCATAAATTGTTGTAAGCAAACTTTAACAAAGTTCTCTAGGCATCGTATTATTAAATAGTTTTAAAACTCTGCTATAGAGTATTAATTATAGTAGGTTAGCCAAGCCTTCGGGCTGGATCTCAAGCCCTAGAGGCGGCTATTGAGATTGAACAGCACACGGAAAGTGCTCAGATGCATGTACCCACCGTTCTTATTACTCTGTGGCGTTAACCCGGTTCTTCGTTAATGTCTGCAGTGGAAACTCTTAACGGAACAAATACTTTTATTCAATCTAGTCGAGAGTGTTTAAGTTTCAACAATCTGTACATATTCAGGAAACTTATGAAGCATATGAAGCTTTCAAATTACATGAAAATATGACTGATTAGGTTATGAATAGAACTCTTGCACAACTTAAGTGGCAGGGACACTCACAAGAGCCGTAAACTGACGAATATCGATTTGTCTGTAATAAAACGACTATTATCGATTTGCCCAACTTAAGCAGCCTGCTAAAATTAACACTGTACCGTTTGTAGTTAGTAGTCAGATTAACCTAAGAGAATAGTAAAGCTTTTGTTTTTATTGTTAGGTCAAACGGAAACGACAAAGGAAAAAAAGTTGTTCGTCTATCTAGCGGCCGCGATTGTTCGTTCATTCGTTCTCTCATTACCAGACATTACATTTTCAGATACACGTTACGTTATTAGATACCTTCACACATGCACACAGGCACACATGCGCTACTTTAGGGCACATCTAATTGAACGTAGGCGCGGCGGCGGCGGCCTAACCTAATTTACATTAATGCAAACGAGGAGCATTGTTCAGGTGTGAAACGCCAGTGTCAACACACCGTCTCTACTCAAATAGTTTATTAGCTCCACCCAGCGCTGTGCTGGCCGACAAACGCCGTGACGCGAGTACCAGCCCTCGGAGGACACGCATACTTAACGCTTAAATATGACTATTCAAGACGCAGCATAACTAATATACATACCACACAACTAAATACATGCACAAAAATGTTAAATATTTGACGTGAGAAAGTATTTGTTCCGATTGCTTATAAACGCTTTTAATGTTTTGAGAGAACTACGAAATTATTGTTCAGCTATTGCAGTTTAGTGAGAAATTGTATAATTAAATACAAATTATACATTATTGTTTTACTAGAAATTGTTTATTGTTTAATTTTTCTACCTAACATCTAAACTATGACGATTCCACAAAGTGCACTAACGATTTTACGACCGCTTTACATCTGCTTTATAGGACCGTTTAAGAGACGATTTAACGCCTATAAATGGTTTTTGATTGTATGCGACAAATTGTGATGGTCAGGGAGTGGTGAGGTCGATGACTGCTTGTTGCGGTCAGCTGAAATACAAGAAGATGGTGGTGAGCTCGCGAGCGCGGCGCGGGCGTCGGCGCGGCGGTACCGCACGTCCAGCCGAGCGCGCTGTGGTCAAGCTGCCCCGCTGTCATCTTGCCAATACACACTTTGGCACATATACACACTTTTTTCATAATCAAACATCTGCCAATATAGAAAAAAATCTTTCAACGTGTACCTAGTAAAATTCACGATAAACCGATTCGGTTTATTCTAGTGATTGCTGCCAAAAAGCTGAATTTGTTAATCCGTTTTTTGCTCAAGACTTTAGTAACATCTTTTACACAAAAATCGTCGTAAATCGAAGTCGTCTGCAGTTAAATTCGATCCCTTAGTACCGGTACAGTGAAAGTAGCGGGATATTGTCTTGATACCGCCGGAGAGAAGGTTTTAAATGACAACAAACAAGCAACCGCGGTAATAAGTCCTAAAGAGCATGCTTATGCAAATGACGTCCAGGCAACAGGTTATTATCTAACTGGTCCACTTGTAATAACATATCTACGTCAGATTTACAACTGTAAACAATTTACAACTACACTAAAATGTGTGAAAATTAAGAAGCCATTTAAAAGCCCATTCTGTTCATTGTTCAATAAGCCCTAAAGCGAGACCCAATATATTTTTAACAATGCAAGTAAAATAATCAGATGGCAACGTCTTGCATAAAATGACGTCACTTAGGAGACAATGGTCGATCATAAATTATAGTGACAATCTGCCACATCGGAAATTAATCTCGCCATGTCGAGTGTCATGTTATATCTCAGTGGTCCGTCCGTAATAACATATAAAAAATTACCGATTGAGACCTCGTCGGAAGGTAAAGTGCATTCTTGTGTTACTTGCTTCAACTCAATTCGCGGGAATGTGCGAATGTGAGTGAGCGTCAGTTGTTATTGTAATCCCGTCAGAGTACTAACATCTCGCCTGTGAATCATGCTTTTGTCTAAACAAGAAATTATCCTTACCAATTATGTATCAGCCGTATAGCTAAGTAGTTTTTATACAGCCATAGCTAGAGGATTAGCAAAAAAAAACATGCACCCGTCCACTTTCACTGTCTACGGTTTGACGTAACAATTTAAATGAGGAATATGGAAATTCGAATTCAGAATGTCATTGATTCATGTCAAAGTCATGATGCCGTTAGTATGTAGGTGTGTGAAGCTTTGGATAGCATTAAATTAATAAAACATTTGTGGCCAATAGCAAACAAGTTGGGTATTTAAAAAGTTAATTTATGATTTATGTGAAATAAATCTACGGCTTTGGATATTTATATTTTGTCACATATTGCGTAGAATAGTAGTGCGTGAGAACTTTTCTCAAATATATTTTATTGGTTTAAATCTATCAAAGTTTGTTCTTTTGCGTTTTATACGAGGTTAAGTAGGTTTACAGCTGGTTTAAGTATTATAATAATATACTTTTGGCCTTAAAAGCTTTTGCTTATAAAAGGAAGGTAACAAGCCACAAAAGTGCTATAAAATGGAAATATGAAAATATATCTTATGTTTTGTCAATTATCAGTTGTATTATAAACTACATAGATTAATTAAAAACTTGGTATTAAATAGTTATATCTCATTAATGTGGTACAAATGTGCTGTATCCCTCGGCGGCCGTGAACGCACGCAGCTCGCGGTCGAGTTCAAGGCAAATAGACACGACTAGAATGTTTCATAAACCATAGATTATTTTATTTATCGCTGGCCAGAAAAATAATTAAACATAAAAAAATGACAGTCTGTTGTTTATATTTTGTCAAAACTTAGGCCCAATAAAAAAAAATCGTTTAGTATGTAAGGGCCAACAGTGTTTTGTTTTTTGTCATAATTGGTACTAATACATGTATTTCAGGATGTTGAATCCATAGTCAAACTATCGCTTAAAGTCCTCTTACGTAAAAACTGTTCTTGGAAAATAAGCTTCTCGAAATGATGTGTGTATATTGTCTTTACTGACTAGTGACTACGTAATTGAAATCTTCGGAATAGTTACCGGTACTAGGCGTGAATCACGTGCTCCTAATTCCAGGAATGTTAAACATTCGTCCTATATTTCCGAACCACGTCTGTTGTTTACACTCGCCTCGGAAAATGTGTTTCCTGCAGTTTTCATTTGAAACGCCAATTGGTGTATCGAGACTCGGCGGAATGTATTAAAAACTCAATTATCATAAAATCATTCAATTTCAGTTTTAACATTTTCGTTTGTTGTTAAAATGGCTTCACGAGCATGTAATTGGTTTTCTTTATGCGTTTGTTGTTTATATGGGAAGGCATTGATGCGAATGTGCACTGCCTTTGCTTTTATGATTCGCTCCCGCGAAGCAAATGTTCGGAAACGAGCAATCACAATAAACTATTAGTACCTACCTAGAACGTATTTAGTAAGTACATGAAATTGTCTATAAATGTTTAGTTAAACCGTTAGACAATGTAGCGAAAGAAAGCTTTTAGATCTGATACTTTGTTGGAGAAGAAATTGCCGGGTTATGAAGAATATTCGTTTTAATCTAAAGAGGATTGCGTCTCTCATTTATTAAGATTAGCTGCCACGTTCGAATCACTATTCATATTTATTGATCTCTTAATACGAAAAACAAATGACGAAGGCTCATATATTGTTACCGCTTTTCCACAACATGCTTATAAATGACCAGCACTAAACTACTCATTACATGAACTTGTGCATAAATATTGAAACTACCGCTTTCAAACATTCGCAAACATTCGATGTCAAGTGAAATGAAAATATCTCGTACATTATAGTTCGTATGTACATTAACCTATGACACGCGTATAAATCGCCTCTGAGTGGGCAGCTTACCGTGACTGTATTGATATAAGTGCGCGTTTGACATAACGCTTATTTACCGACTACCGTGCAATAGAAAGCCATTCGTATTGTAACGCTTTTGTGTTCATAGGTTCGCGGTCGGCGCATATACAGCCTCAACCGCATGCGATTTGTTCTCACGCAGTTTGTATTCCTCTCCCACTCACTCCTATATAAATTCACTTTGCTCTCTTTCACATTTTGATATTCAAGCCTTGCCCTTTTTTTGATACAACATTATTTACATTTACTGTTCTCGAGCTTCAAGTATCAATGTCCTCATCTGAGGAATTCCTGTTGGTATAATTGGAAGTTACGACCATAAATTGGATGAAATTGATTCAACATGACGTATTTAATTTTGATTTACCTTGAAATGGTTATGATTATGCCTAAAGATTTGTAACGCAATACTCTGAATCATGAATGCTATGGTTTTTTCTTGTTCTGTTGTTGTATTTAGGTAAGCGGAGCCGACGTTATTTGGTCTAGCGACGATTGTCCGCGGCGGAACAATGCTTGGCTCGTTCGCGATTAATAAACTAATGGGTATAATTGTGACCGCGGCGGTACGGTCGCGTCATTATTTTGACTATGAACGATCGGCTTCGTGCCTCCGATAAGGCACACTCGCCTCTCAGTCGTGATTGTGTTTTATTGTTATTGAAACTGTCGCGGGAAAGTTGAACTTCCTTCTTTGCAAATGATAACATCAATTCATAAGGCATGGTACTGTTTTCAATGCCTTTTAAACTCACGTATAGGTCAAAAGAAAAGAAAGAAAATAAATAAAAAATCATATTACACAATCAGATACCACGATGTATAAATTTTTACAAGCATAAGTACTAAGCCTTGTCCTAATACAACAATAAAACATAATGTCTGGTAGGTAGTGTAAAACCTTAATTTCTGAGCAAAATATACGAAACCGAGATAAACATGTGCGGATGCTTACTCAATGAGACGTAAATACAGAGTTATTGGTCATTGTTTTAATACTACGGCCGAGCACCGGCCATAACTATTAAAATGCGCGATGCGTTGACCTGAAATAAACTTACAGATATCTGGCCATGTCCGAAGTAGTAGGTAGTGTGGTAGTGTAGGTACCTAACAGCATTTATTACCCGCGATTGACTCTGATACACTATGTAGTAGGCCCTCGAGACGTCTTGAAGTAAATCGGTCCCTAATACATATTTTAAAACACATTTGTGATCACATAAATTTAAAAATTAAGGTTTTACGGTTTGATATTTTGTAAGCGGGTTTTATTAAGGCTGCGTAATGTTGTTGTTTCTGTAATGTGATCTTTTTGATATAACCTCTTTTGGCGGAGTTGTGTGAAAGGATAAAAATTGGTTATTTGTTTGAATATGAGGTGATGGCGAGACTAGCTTGATTCCTTCACGTAAAACTGGTCCCCGTTAGTCATAGACTGGACTGTAATAAGCCATTTTAAATAATAAAGTATAAATTTTATAAAATATCAATATTAATCTACAGGTAAACATAACACACCTTAATTATTATCTAAATACGTGTTAAAATATCAGCAATAAAACGTTCTTTGTGCCACAAAAACATGACAACATTATTCCAACCTTTGAACGTTGGAACTAAATTAGCTTTAGGTAATTAGCACTCTCGTAAATGGTTACATAACCATCATTATTCTATACCCTATGTGACTCTTGCAAGTAAGATTTTGCAATAGTTTGGTAATTTAGCAAAATAACAGAGTTAGCGAAACGACACATGATGCTACGTATGACTTTATGAAAAGATGATGTAAATGAATGGAAATTTAGCATACTTTAAAGCACTTTATAGCTCAGTATTCAATATTGTTTGGACGACATTCGTTTTGGACGTCATATTTATTTACCACGAAGAAAAACTAGCTTATTTTGATCATGCAAGACGAATAACTTTAAAAGTATTCTATTTTCGCATAGGTACTAATTCCCAAAATTATTTATTAGACAATGTTTATCTGTCCACCGAATATATATATATAAAAATAATGTTTAATCAGCATTTAACTTCGCTAAAAAATGTACACCAAACATCACAACTCAAGAATATCTAACGCTACACCGCACAACATTATTGCTAACAATATTTTAAGTTATCTCGAAGGTTTACAAAGACGAGGCGACATCAAACAAAACAATACGTATTTTCTAACAACAATTATTTGTACGCGCTATTCACTGACCACCGCACTGTGGGCAGGAGATAATTTACTATGGACCTAACCTGTGCTCCTCTCCACATTGTTTCAATCTTACTGTGTTTTAAATACATTCATGTGTCTATGATTCTATTGTGGTGTATCTATTTGTTTTTTATTACTATAGTTGTAACTACCGAACGACTTTGTCATGATGGAAAATTATAAAATACGTTGTTTTAGTTTGGCTTAATGATTACGTAGAAGGTAAATGAAATGCTGTGGAAAAGTTTTATTGCTTTTAAGTAAAGGTATTTTATGAAGATAAACTAAGAAATTTAAATATCAATATCAAGTTTATTTACACAAAGATGAAAAGGGTCTTAAAATCAAAAGGCGTGGTTGAATTAAATTTGAAATCGCAGAATTATCTCGGTCGGTTTGTAAGCGCAGTGCTTGGTGGCAATAAATTATCGTGTCGGAACACAAAAGATGGCATTGTGAAGTCGACACGGCGACGTCTGATAACGATCACACTCCGGCGCGCGCGCACCTCGCCATCACCACACCGACACTGCGCTACTATTCGCCAGATCTTTGAAACGACATTTATTAATTAACCCTAGTTATATTAAATCATGACACACAATATAAAAGTTGTTTACTAAGTGAATCTGAGTCCGAAAACTCTTTATTGCCTCTCTTCATACATGACGTACCATCGCATAATTCTGACATAAAAAGTAAAACAAACAGTAATTTTCATCATTTCCAACGCACAAACAAGCATATAAAACAAAAAGATAGAAAAATAACTCCTTAGTCTCGAATACATTGAACATTAATGTGATCATGAAAAAGTTAATGGTGAATGTTTGATTTATCACGAGGTTGAGTCGGCTCGGTCCGCGGGCGGCGCGGCGCGGGCGCGACGCGGGCGCGCGGCGGTTGCTGGCTGTTCTTGGCGACACGCTTTTGTGTTCGGCTGTTCGTTTTATGTCCAATTAATTTAAATAATAGCTGCCTCCCGACCTACCTGGCTGCGACTACCGCGACCCGTCTGTCGCATGTCGTCACGACAACCGTCACACGCTCTGCATTACTTTCCTGTCAGTTCACTTTGATACTTGATACGATAGCTTGATGATCATCATTAGTTGATAAACATAATAAAACTTCAACATATTTTTGATATAATCGACAGCTCCGTATCGTCCTCAAACAAGTTTTTCTCAAAGCTCCAAAATTAAGATAGGCCGGCCGTAGAGTAGTAAATTTTTCTTGTGGGGCTAGATGAGGCTGTTGTTATTCATATATGCAGTCCATTATGACCCTAAATAGTTATAAAGCGCTCTAGACTTTCGAATTAGCATGTCTTAAAAGTGAATTGATCGCTCACAAGCCTCTCATTGTGTTCCTCTAAGGGGGACATTTGTCTACTATTATTATTTTGGGGCCGGTTTTTTCATGTACCTGCCTACATGGCGCCTAACTATTCATATTCAAATTAGTGTTTCTTGTTGGGTAATTTTTAACATTTATTTACAATTGTGTAATCCGATCACTTCGAAGATAAATTGAATGAGCCTGTGTAAGTGAGACAAATTGATGCCCTTCGTACTACAATCGGGCGTTAATAATGATATTGGTTCCAATAGTGCTAAAGGGGTCCTGAGGTTTTATTTGGTGATTTGGAGCACAAATATTTTTTGTTAAATGTCGAAATTATTAATTTGATCCATATTCGTCATTTGGTATTAAGACTGAGGTGTTAATGTATATTTGATGGAGCTCGGGGTTAGATGTGACGTGGCCGTTTCCGCTGGCTGCCGGTCCGACGCGGCTCCGGCTCCGGTCCGGTTCCGGAGCGGGTCAGGCAGCTTATTCATTAACGCACAGTTCCTCCCACTGACGTCGGTCATTTTACTTTATTTATGGCCGCCTCGAGGTGAGACCCCAATTTCGCATGCGCCCGTGGCTTGATAATTATACCCTAGTCGCGGCTGAAAAAGGTCGCGGTTTTATATTGAATATGAATAACTCCCATGATACCCTTGGAAACTATATACCTGACGATTGATGTAAGCTCATTTTATATACAGGTTGTAGTCTAATTTGTAATGTAAATATGCTACGCTGAGGTCATGTCTGGCCTAAAATCAATCTTCAAACTAATTTTAATACCTAATTGCGGTCTTTTAACATCTTTCAGTCTTTGTTAGTTAAGTCTTTTCCACTAAACCGTATGTTTTAATATTTTCCAAATTGAAGTCTTACAGCTTTATTCTTTTTCCAATATTTTCGTTTTAATAATAGTATTTGATACATGTATTCGAAATATTAAATTTGAACGTATTAGAAGTTTAACATGTTAGCAATTATGTCGCAACCTAGTCGACTAGGGCGCCTGGGTCTAGCTTACATAAATTACTCATTTTTCAACACTTCTCACCTGTTTATTACGAAGGTAAATTATAACCCGTTTAACATATATGCATATTTTTTTATTTCAATAACGCCTGTGCCTCTCAGGTAATCGTTTATCGCAATACATGAATACTAAGCATCCTATTTATTGCCGCCAATAAAGTCTAACTCAATGGGCATGGGAACTTGATCGAATTCGTATTTTAAACTTATTTTTCTTTTTGGTTTAATGATACTTTTTTTAAACCTATACGTCCAGTATTTTGCTCTGCTCACATTACGGGGAGCGTTATTGGCGAGGTTGTTATTCTCAATAATGTAGGTTTGCGAACTCTTTAGCACTACAAGTCTTTTAAAAGTGATCTGAATAAGCACACCAGTCTTTAAAATGTCCCACTACTGGTTTAAAGCACACAATCAGGGTTGGTCACTTACAAATTTTAATATTCGGTTTCCTCACTACGTTTTCTTTCACATTATGTCTCTCGCCTTTTCCTTTTAATTTTATTGCATTTAATGAACAGTGAAAGCTGGTTCACAGATTGAAATCCATTAGCATAATCTATTCAATAGCTTTTGCCCTTTAATTAGCTATACTTAATTAAAACAATGAAGTCGGAGTCACGTACTGAGCTTTATCTTATTATAAATTGTTAATGGCGTTAAGGGCCCGAATATAGAAACAAAATATCGCATTGTTGAAGTAGGAATGTAGGAACTAAAAGTTTAAGAAATGTTACGGTAGTAAAAAGAAACAAAAACTGTCCTGGTTTTAAGCTTTTAAAAGTCGGGTAAAGCTAAGTAAATTATAATTTGCAAATATTATCTAAATTAAAGGTTTGGCTAGTCTTGTGAAATTTACTTTTAAATTTTTATTACCGTTTTGCAGAAGCTGAAAAGCTAGGAAGCTTGAAACTTTTCCGTTTACACATATCTGAAGATTTTATCTACGTATTGAGATCAAACTTTCAAACTCTGTTAGTTTTGAGTTAACTCTTGACACTGTAAAAACCCAGATTACACTAAAAGAAGTCACGTAGTCATCCATGCTAACATGTTTTCGATAAAATGTATGTTACCTACTTAGTTTAATATAAGGCTGCTAGAAAATCGAGGTTGCGAAAACCGAAGTCTGGGCACGAGGTGTCAACTAACCTCTGTCCGATGTCAAAGTTATTAGCAAGTTTTTGTGGCCCACCCTCTTCTGTAAATGCAAGGTTAACACACATTTTATCTAAATAATATGCCTACTAAAAATGTGTGAGGAGTTTTTAAACGTATTTAAAAAAAAATAGAAGTTGATAAAATTGGTTTTTGTTTATCAAATTTTGAAAAGTTTAATCTTTCTTTATTAATATAAATACACCTATAATAAATCAATTACTGTTATAAACAATGAAATTCAAATAAAATCTACTAATCCAGCCAAAGCATTCAAAATGTATCAACAAACATTCAAAGAATATCTTAAAAAACGCACACTATGGATAAACAGAGGAGCATAAAAACCTCTGTAGATAAGAACAAATGCAACAAATATATCTCCTGATGCACAACGCACAAGCACGAATTTATTAGAGATATCGAAGGAACAAACTCGAGAGGTAGATGATGTGGTGGCAAAAAGCTCTCTCATGTCCGCGATGTCGAGATAACATTAAACTGAGCATTTGTTATCCTTATCTGAGGCTCGAGCGTGGCTAATGTGGCTGCAGGCAGATACACCCGATCGATTTATGTCGCCCTGGCACCCACAACAAATTGATAATTAATTTCCCAACGATGCGTTTGATGGTGCCGAATTATTTTTGCGAGCTCCGCTTATTTTAGTTGAACGACATTAAACGGGTTTACAAAACGTCAATGTTTGTATCTACTAAATGAATAAGTCGTGCCGCTTGTTGCTTGCTCAGGAGTGACATTTGACTGATGTTACACCGTACCTACGCATTGTTCACGAGATAAGCCGCGTTAATAGTCAGTCATGCCACCGATCGAGAACTTGTTCATTTTTTATTGTGTGTTTAACTTTTTGTATTTTATAATTTGATAGGAATATTACAGCTGGTAAAACCTAAATTTACGTGAGAGTAAAATTCAATTCGAGTAAAAGTGACACATTAAAAAGGTTATATGCAATCAAAAATTTATGTCCGAGCTCGGCTATTCTCACGCCCTCGCGCCAGCGAACACAAAAGCCTCATCTAATGGACGCCCATTGATAAAAACAGTTACTACCTCAAAATAAATAACAACACGCGACTCTCGAACGAATTATCTTGCGCTCTTTATGATAACCATTCTGAGATCCTGTGACATGTCCTACAAAAACCAAATGAATCATGTTTCCATAATGCGTCATCACATTAGAATAATATTTCGATAATGTTCGCTTTGATTTTGTACAAAGCTGTCTATTTAAAGTGTTTTACGATCGTTGTCGCTGAATTCCTCGTACGAAGTGATGCGGAAATCACCGCAACATCTTAGTCCCACGTCAAATTGTCTCTTCGATAAATCCTCAGTAGATGTGATGCGCGTTACAACATGTAAACCAATATTCCATGAAACTATACCGACTTATGTTTACACATCGGTAAACCAATTTGAAATCCTTTTGTTTATATTTAAGGTTTATTATTGTATTTAAACAGCAAATTAGGGATTCGAAAAAAAAATGGAAGACCTTCTGTCGTCGGGTAATTTTGTAAAATTGCCGGAGACATCAGTTTTTATTTCGGCCCCAAAACAATCTAAAAACGTTCGATCTTTTGTGTAATACGACACTAACCGCGGACGCCAGCCTGACACGACAGCGGTCACAGCGAACAGCCTCACAAATATATGCCATTTTATAATCATTGTTGCTAGCGCACTCTGATAGAGACAAAACAAAACAACTACGAGTGATGTTGCTCTACCAGGCAAAACAAAAAAAAACTGTCTTATCAGCAGCTTCGACACAGTAGTCGTTTCACACTGATTACTCGAAAAAACGACATGTGTCATAAAAATATGCGTGTCGGGCGACACATCGGCCCCTAAACGCCGCTCTAAGCCTTTAAAACAATGCTAATGGATCTACGTGAAGTCCGCCGCCGGGACTTATCCTGTCAACGTATTTAAACATTCGACGATCGCCTTAACGCTTCGCTCGCCACCAATAAAGTTGACACTAAATTAGAACTTTTATTCCTTTTCTACCCGAAAGCACAAAATTGTAAATAAATATTTTATTATACTTGTTCAGTGGACGCATTTTAGTGTGAGCGATGAACACGGGTTCACGTCAAAACATCTTTATCGGGTTATTTGTCTTATAAAATATTATCAAGAGGCTCCTCGGGACCGTCAGCAAAAGAGGACGTATAGTGTGATACGTGTGCGGCTGTTTACTTAACACCCACGTGATGTGGTCACTTCGCTTTGGGCCGAGGGATAAACAATGAGAGAGCCGATTGCTCGGCAACGTGTAACAAAGATGGTTTATTTATCTTCGGAGATGAGATCTCGATGAGAATAGGTTGTTAGGTGTGAATCATAGCGGCAGACCGTACCGCGGAGATTAGTGCGTGAGCCGCGCACTGGCGCGTACCAAATCCGACGCGACAAGCAGAATTATCAAGTTTTGATGTACTGATAAATCAATAAGTCATTTCGATAACAGAGGCGCGCGAGGAACGCGCTCTTAATGTTTGACTTTATGTCCTCAGCCCGAGCCTTAATGTGAGATGACGTATGTTCTTGTGTTAAAGAAGCTGAAATATTTCAAGTGATATACTTAGTGTACAGTTTTATCCATTAGGTGGGTGACAGCGCTGTAATATGCTAGTGTTAGTGTTGTCGGCGCGGCGCGGTCTAAGTAAAAGCTCGCGACCGGTTGCGTCGGAAGGGGCGGGCATCGCCTCCCGCAATCACGTACTTGTCGCGTTTTCATCACCTGCTCGCAAAAGTGACGTAATTACGGATGCAAATCGATCAACAGCAGTTATCGAGTGGACGAGGGTTGACGCTGGGAATTAGCGCGATACGCCAGTTAATGTTTATAGCCTTCCGCGATTTAGCGAATATGGTATTTACGACGATGTAGCGACACGCAAGGTGCGCTCTTACGAGCTCCCAACCCTCGTGCTGTAAACTGATTATTTTAAATTTCCCTTTAATGATCATATTAAACTGCGGGCTTTTTATAAGCGCGTAATTTTTACGTAATCATATGCTTTGAGATTTGTTTTTTACGCTCGTTGAAATTGCTACAAGCTAATAAATGCTATCTTGTGGGAATCTGAGTGACGAAATCGGTAATAGAACGGTTTAACCGGTGAGCTATTGCTGGTTTTTGTAGACGTGTTGTAACTAGAAGACTGGTCATCGCTTCTCAAAATGGGTGCTTAAGAAACTGTATTCCGTAAGCTCAAATCTAAAATTAAAAAGTTGTTCTTAAAAAAACAATTCATCATTTGAATTATGAAGAAATGTATCGTTATATCGGACACATTCTTCCAAAACGTGCAGCACCATACCGTTACGATGCTCCACTCTACTTACAGCGTTACAAACAACATGAATACTCTAAATAAGTACGAGCATGGAAACAAAGCGCGGCTACACGAGCTGATCGACGTCGGAAGCGCGGTACCATCGCTCACTCGGATGACTTGCAACCAAGAACATTCCCTCATTGACCCCGCGTCAGACCAACATCACAATAATATAAATAATAGTAATACATCCGTCTCAAACATAATAGAATAACATGGAAGAACTTAACAGATCGGTCCCTAAGGTAAAGGCACCCTTTAATAGCATAGCAAGTGCGACTGGAACTAATTATTTGTAAATACAGCCTATTGTAGTTTCAATTTGGTGTCTTCAATTGAATGGCGACACAGCTGTGGTTGACTTTTGGTGTTCGTTCTGAGTACCTATGGATGTCCCACATAATAATATATTGTGTTTGATGTAAACGAACACACAATAAGACACAATTTTAGCGTACTGTTGTTTGGTATATGTTCGATTTCTGTTTTGACATAAGATATAAATTTAAACGCAATAACTAGTCCTATTATAACGTAACAATCGTCTTTTGTTGCCTCTCTGTCGCATCAAATTGTTATGTAAATAATAGTTATTAAGATTATTCTAAGCCAGGTACAAAGTAAACTTCATAACGTCTGGACACTTGCTCCAGTTGAGTGAATGAAGTGTAACGTTTCATTGACTGAGGTCTGTGGCCCAAGCAAACACCGCATATCGGTGTCTTGTTTCAAAAGTTTTTTTTTAAACATAGTGAAAGGCGCCCGCGTCTCCTTAAAAGCCTTGTGGACTGTATTCGTTAGCGCGCCTTTACATACGGAATATAGCCCTCAATGGAAAAAAAGCTCTCAGACGAGTCCAAGTGACTAAACTATGTTTGTGTGGAAACAAAATTAACTGTTTGTACTTTAATTATCACAATCTACATGAATTAAATCAGGCGGTTTTTAAGACTACTATTTTCCATATTACCTTGTTAGTTCTCGGAAAACACTTGCTTGATATTCAGTGTAAAGGAGAACAAGAATGTTTAAGAGTCTCTCGTGATGATTTCTTGCTCACAAATAGAATTTGCTAACGAGTGGAGGTGATTACCGGCGGCGGTAACATTTCACAGCGCGAGCACGTCGCTGCGTCAGAGACGAGCCAGTGAATGTGTTAGCGCTCGGCCCGATGCACTGACGACAGCCGCATTAAGACAACAAAGGGTGATATTTTTCGTAGACAAACAATAAAGGGCTTTGAACACGACAGGCACAGGTGATGCTCCCACACGATGCATATTTATGATGTGTTCGACAACCAGCGCGACACTAGGAATTATGGTCAGCTAATATTTGTAGTATTTACATCCACACTCCGAATGAACACCCGCGGCCCGTACTGTATTACAAGCTAGAATATACAAGTGTAATGGCTTACAAAATAAATAAGGCCCTAAGTAATGACTATGTAATCGACACACTACATAGTCCGTATCTCTGGCTGTATAATTACCTACTCGATCTTATACAGGTTATAAAAAAGTAAAAAAAAACAAAATGGCCGCCTGGGTTAGTGATTCACACGTTGCGGTTTCTCTAACTATTTGTGACTGAACAAAACGATCTGTGAGAAATCATTCATGGTCCCTCCCAGCACTGCAATCCGCCAATCCGAAAAAAATTGTTTCATTGCCATAAAGACAAGGTGTTACTGTGATACAAGGGATATTAAGCCGCCTAATTTGTACTGTGCTGCCTTCAAAATGATATTTAACTTTGACTCAACCATACGATTTCGGAACGCGTCATTTTTGCAGGTACCTAAGTATGATGGGAAATAAGGCAGGCTATAAAAATCAAGCATTAAGTGGTCTTATTTTAGTTTAATAGCTTTTGTGTGCCGTTTAAGTCGTCGGTCGGTCTAAACAGATCTGAAACAATAATAAATGTACTTTGCCCGTCACTAAATTTGAATGTTTACACGTTTAAGATGTTTGTATTGTTCATGTTTTGGTTAATATGGCTAATAAATTAAGAATATATTTCTTTTAAATAAAAGAGAGGTTTATTTAATAAATTTGTGACTTTGAATGATAGACAGTATACTAGGATCTGCATGCGCACAGCGTATGCGATACAGGTAAGTTATCTCATCTCTATGAACCCTTGCCACACACCCCCGGTTAGAAATCCTGTGGGTTCGCGTGAACAAAATGAACGGTCGGCACAACAAAAAAGTGCCCTTAAACTATTTGTTGTGGTTTCCACAAAAAGACAAAAAACGGGACATCAAAAACCAGTCAGTATTGGTCGGCTTTTCGACTCCAGTGGCCTTGTAGAAAAAACCATGTGTTAAGGAATGTAAAGAGCCATTTAATTATCTTAATATATTGTTATGGTCGCGGAGGGAGGTGGTTATAAATTAGCGGCGGGTCCCGGCAGGGTGAGGTGGCGACTGGTGCCGCGCGACTCCTGCGCTGGGCGAGCCTGCTGGCACTGCGCGCGTCGGCGGGCACACCGCGTGCAGCGAGCGGCGGGTGCAGGCGAGCGCTCGCCGCGGTCATAATTCCCGTGCGTGCGCGGGATCGTGTCCCGCAGACACCACTCTCGCGTTCTCACGTTACTGCAGCCGCTGTTTCAGTGCGATGATCCTTCGAGTTTTTATTCCATTTTTACCTCAGTTCCATCGAGCGGCCTTCATTATGCGTCCGCAAGTGCTTCGGTCGCCACCGGTTCAGGTAGCTCGGAGTTTCGCTTCAAACTTGACCTTAGGTATTCGATACGCTTGTTATATTTTTTGTTAATCAATATAATTGAATATGAGCTTTTGATGTGGTGTAATTTGATAATTTGCGAAAATAAATTTACGTAAATTGACTCGGTCGTAAGAACAGGTTTAATATTCGATTCTTATTGGATGTGTGTGTTACATATACATTCCTGTACATGGTTGCATACCGACTGGATGGTAATCGTGGCATTAGGGTATGTAGGTATCGGTCGGGACAGGGCGAGGTGTCGGAGGCAGGCGCCCCGCCGCGCGAGAGCATTGTGATCGACAGCTTGTTTACTAAAAATATGCATAATGAATTTATAATAGCCTATCGGGCCTGCCACGTCGCCGCGCCCGCGCACCCGCCACCTCCCGAGCCGCGGCGCATCGCCACTCCACCCAATACTTACGAGTAAACTTTTGTTACGCTAGATCATTTGATTGGAAATCAACACTACGAATACCACTGTAATCGCTCCAGCAATAAAATGTTTGCTATTATTGTGAAGAGAATACTCACCAATTATTCATATTTAAGGTTATCAAAGAAAGAATGTTGGTGCTCGATGGGTGAGAGATGGTTAATTGCGCCACCGATATGTTCCCACGTTTAAATGCGGCAAGTGTTTGTATAAGCATTTAGCATTCGATTGTTTTAGTGCGGACCGAGACGTCTGCGGAGGAGCAAACATTGAGCTTCCTGAGCGTACTCCGACCCCCTCCCCCCTCCCATACCTACACATGCTGCGTATACCTATGGCTTTATGTAGCACACACATACTTCACGAAGGATAAGCTTATTAAGAGCACAATTAGCCTGTAAAATAATTGTAATGACAAGAAAAGCGAGCTCCTTTTACATGGGGAATTTGGATGCCGTGAAATGCCAAAAAATAAAAGAATCGCCGGCGATCTCAAATATGTCGCTGTTCTCGCAACTCTTTATTAGGCGGTTGAAACGTTCGTAGAAGTAATTATACACGGTGCTCCAAGCTATCTGTCGCTTGAATGTGGTCGGCTAGTCCGCGGCCAGGCGGGGCGCCCGGCCCGGTTCTAGCCTCGATTCGTTACGTCAATCTCCAAATTTTTTCACATTGAAATCTGCATAGAGTGAGTTGACATCGCGCAACAAAGCCGCCACGCGGCGCGACGAGCTTTGTCCGCATTTCTTTATAAATATTGTGACATTTCCCTCATTCGTCCCGCGGAGCTGGCCCAAACAAATTCGTGTGGACCCTTTTGTGCAGCGTGTGTAATTTGATTTATTCTTTCACGACAAACGTCCGACATCCTGTGTTGTCGGGCGTCGGCGTTGGGCGGCGGCGTTTGTCGATTTGTTAGCGCATCTATTGGTATTTTCTTTAGTAGGTGTAAACAAAAAGTTTCGCATGTCTTTAGAGCCTCGATATTGTTTGTTAGAGGTCCATTGAGTGCGCTCTCCACTTAGGGACCTTTTAGGCGACCGCCGCAAATTGCGATGCAAATATTAGATACGATGATGTTTGCGGGCGGCCGTTAGCACTCGTACTGAATTGTTACAATATACACGAGTGCAGGCGTTTCTGTTAAATCGGTACGGTTAGGTGAGCTTACGTTGAATCATTGTTTATGTCTGCACGTCTCGCGTATTTACTCTGCGGATCAGCAGAACTAAATGTGAATTACCTAACGCTTGTACTTTGTATTTGTCGGAATTATCGAGAACAAGATTAACGTTCTCTTTGTGGTTTATATCGATTACTCAAACAATTTCTAATAGAGTAAATCGAAATGTTTCAGAGATGTAAGGAGAAGCTGAACACGCTGGCGATCAGCGTGATGAACCAGTGGCCGGGAGTACGGCTGCGGGTGATCGAGGGCTGGGATGAGGAGAACTCGCACTTGGAGCAGTCGCTGCACTACGAGGGCCGCGCTGTGGACCTCACCACCAGTGACCGAGATCGCTCCAAGTACGGCATGCTGGCGCGCCTTGCCGTCGAGGCCGGCTTCGACTGGGTCTTCTACGAGAGCAGATCATACATACACTGTTCAGTCAAAACAGGTACCAATCAACTACTGTGTTTTGTCTTTCTAGGCCTCCTTTTCAAACCATCAAAACCATTCGTAATAAATTCAGATATCTATTTTCTAGTGTCTTAAACACGTTTAGACAGTTTAATTAAGAATCTATTTATAAGAAACTAGTTAAATCAATCTATAACCTTCTAGTGTTTATATAACAAAAAAACTGGATTTAAAGAAATATATTAGTATGTTTAAATGCTTCATTATGTTTGCTTTGACCATTTTACACTCGTGCGTTTATGTCTTTTGTATGACGGCGCGTAGTCACTCCTTATTTAGCCTTACTTAAACATTATCACTCACTAAAGTGCGAACAGACTTACGTGCGTATGATGACATACGAAAAAATATATATCTGTCATTACGATCATATCGAGTACCATTTGTTTATCGATTTTAGTAATAAGAATGTGCTAATTTTCGTTTTCGGAGAAACCAACGCGATCATTGTTACATAAGTATATAGCTTAAACTTATTAACACTTAATTAGTATGTTTTTACTAAGTAAAACTCATACATATATTTTAGTTTATCAAGATATATTTGCTTTCTTTTTTATGTAAATGACAAGTTAGCATTATTTATATTCCTGGTATTTCTATGGTGGGAAAGCCAGTGTGTCTAACAATTTGCGGGTTCATGTGTACGTGACTTTAAGAAGGTAGACATTAGAGAGATTTACTCATATTTACGAAGGTGGGTGAAAATTGTGGGTTTTTCTCTAAAACTGATAAAGTGTTAAATAAGAACGTCGCGTGGGGAAAGCCCGGTGGTTATCAATTATACATAACTGTAGAGCCACGGGACGGTCGACCAAATATATAGTTGAACTTTACAAGAAGAATGCATCTCAGACAGCTTCCCGCGCCCGCGCCCCGGCGGTGTCGATCAAACGAACGAACGAGCCTCTTGTTAGCATCCCTCTCACTCGCACGCGCGGCCTCAACTCTCTCCGTCTCTACCGCACACGGCCGCATCGCAGCCAATCCCCCACTTCTATAATTACACCGGTGATTCAATGGCTACTTATATCTATATATATGTATACGGCATAACGATCAGAGAAGCTCGTATTTATATGTATGCTTGTGTTTTTAGATATTATGGAGGTATTCCGTCGCGTTTGCATAGTTCCAATTAATTTTGCAGATGGGTCTGTAAGTGGTTCGTTGTGTATGAGAGTGAAACGACCAATCCATTGACGTGTTATGTAGCTTTGCATTTACTTATACTAAAACTCTATTACAGAGTAGATGGAAGTTGAATAGCTCTACATTCCAGTAATTTCTCTTAATATTAGTCATAATGAGAATAGACGAGCGTCTATTCTTAGTATTGAATACATTCATAGCTGACTACTAAACCTTAAATTTGAAAGTCTATCCGCCAATTTAAGATATAAAGTAGAGACAGATGTCATTTAAAAACATCTTGAATTGCCTTTTAATATTGAGGAGTAAGAACACGCTTTTATTTAAATACAAAAAGGTTATAATAAATACTCAGATTTACACAAAGAAACAAACCACAACTCTTATAAATCTGTCCACGGGATTGTTTAAAAGGAGAGTTCTTAGCATTTTATTTTGAATACAGTAGTTACCTTGTAACGCGAGTTCACTTCCTACTCATAGCTACCGATTCAGGTTTGTTTAATTAACAATTATACACTAATTATAACGTATCAGATATCTTTCACCTTTGATGCTATCAAACAATTATGGTTAATTGCATTTTGTAGATAATTTGGCTGCGCATTCCTAATAATGCTTATAAAAATTAAGGTATGTTTAAAATTTTCCAAGGTTCTTTTGATTTTTGATTTTATGCTTTGATAAACCAATATTAGGTGCATCTATAAGATACCTTTCACCTTTGATCTATAAGATACAGGCTAACGCATTATCTTGTAATGTTTAGTTTATTTAAGATAAGAACATTTTTGTGTTTATCATAAAGTGAATTAGTTCACCGGAATTCGAAATTTATATCAACTTATATTAACAAACTTTATGGCTTCAAGTAGGTATCTGATATTGTCAACAAACACTAAAAGTATCGATCAGATATCGATAAACAATAAACCTTTATCGATACAAAAATAAAATCGTAAATTTATAAAAAAATAAATAGAATCCTAAAACGATAAAGAGCATTGTTTCTGGGGCAGTGTTACCGTCGGCGGCGCGGGCGCATCCCGCAGTCCCGGCCAATTTGTTTCGATGTTTATTCATTTATTCCGGCGTTTTGTACGATCCGAGTCTTTTAGTATTAATTTGGATCTTATAAATAATTAATGTGCTTTGTGTAGGTATGTGTTGCGGCCGTGGAGCGCTGTTGGTCGCGGTCAAGGCCGGCGCGCGCACGACCATCCTTCGCTCTTTGCGCACTCCCCTTTTTATCGAAAATTTCGATTTTATCGACCCTTGCGTTGAAATAGTAAAGTTTCATCTTAGGCTTTACTTAGTAAGGTTAAATAAAATTAATAATTACGAATTACGTAAATTGCTTTTTAAAAGAACGAAATATTGCACTTAATACAGTGTGACCGGTCTGTTAGGAAATATCGGATGTCGTTTTAAAAACCATTTAATTTATTTATGATAACATATTTCTTAAGTTGCTCATGCCTACGATTTTTTATAAACAATCGATTTCAATTTGACATCTTTATGTTAATTCATTTTTTGTGTTATGTTTTAAATGAATGTCAAATTTAAACAACTTGTAGCGCCTGTACGGGCTAGTTTATTTTCGATTGAAAAACGATTAACACTGGTTTAATCGAATACTTCATCAAAAGTTTTGTAACTATTAAAACAAGTGCTGATCGGAATTAATAAATTAATCATAAAAAGTACGAAACTTCTTTAAAGGTAAACAACCAATTTTAACATTACTCAATTTCTGTAAAAAAAAAAAGAAAAAGTGAATTTTAAAATCAGAACTTCATAAATTTTAATCTGAACTACGTCACATTCTCACGGTCAGACAACATAGTAAATATATTTTAAGGCTTTAAAGAACAGTATTAATTATTCACTTTATCACATGGAGTATAAAAGAGACAGAGAAACAGGCCATTATATGCTCGTATATTAAATTAAAGCATTCACAGATCAGCCCGGCGCCAATAAAACTATGTTGAGCGTTAATTTTTTGTATTGGACCCGATTAATTGGTTTTCATTGGTCGGCGGTGATTGTTTTTTTTATTAGGATCATTGACTTGTATTTATAGTAACGTCATCACAAGATTAGGCGTGCACTTAGACGAATTAGTCGATCAATAGTACTTATGTCTAAAATTGTCGCCTACACACGGATCTAGACGGACACAATATGTAATTACGTAGTTTTTTTGTGGTTGGTTTTTAAGTCATGTTTTATTTGTTAAATGCCTTCTAGGTATAAAACTTTTAGTAGCGGATTGATAAAGAACAAGAACAATTTTCATGATCAAAATATAAGTTACACTTGATTTTACCGTGGAATTATCTAAATTTTATTGTGTTTTTGTTGAACAGTTAAATGTTGTATTTTATTCAATTTGTCGATCAGTCATATTGATAATAAAAAATCTCTGAACATAACCTGATCTAGTTGTGCAACATACTTCTGTTAAGTAAGACATTAATAGACCAATGTATTATGTATCAAACCAGATTTGTTGTATCACATAACTTTTTGCAACTATTAACATTTCTTTGAAGCCGGCGACTTTTAAACACGATATAAATTTATAAATTACGATTATTGCAGTTTTTATTTGCTAATAGATGTGCTATCGTTACATAAATTTGATTATACTTCAAAGCGGTTAAGAATGAATATTTTTGTTGATGACATAACACATACTCACGAATAACAATTGGCGATGAACCAGATTTGTGTGAAGTGATTATTTTACATATGTTTTTCATTTTAAAGATAAATTTACGTTTCGCAATTTACGCTTTCAGTAACACAATTCATACGAATAGACATTTCGTTATTGTCCGCCCGCGGCTTAAGCCTCCGACTTTAAATTATGTGTAGCCGTCTGTCCACACATACAAACAACATGTTTTTACATATTTAGATACATTTCCCTGCTATGAATACTGCATAATCATTCGACTGTGAAAGCAACAAAACTTGGAATCTTTATAATAATCAATTACAGTAAAACGGTCCATAAAATCAATGTATCCGTGAAAACAAGTGTTTAATACATTATTCTCGGAACTAGAACAATGGTTAGGGGTCACTATCACCTCTTAATATAAGACTGTAGACGTTATCAAAGGGAGATGCTGCTCTATACGATGTAGCGCTGTCTCGTTCTTATTGAAATAGTATAACTTTATGGGATAGTGGTAGGTCTCTTGGTATTCGTGACAGTTAAGGCTCGGTGCAGACGGGTTGTAAATGGGGCGTGACCGCCTCTGACCAGGACGGGTCACGACTGACGTGTCACCACCCTTACATGTGCTCAAGGACGTATTATAATGTTTTGACTCGTTTTACAGATGCTACTAAATTGATATTAAATTGTTTCGTGTTCAAGTTAAATTGTTCGGTGGGAATGTTAAGCCTATTTACATGCGTTTATTTTTTTATTACTTGCTATTGCTCTTTTTTCATTTCATTCGCTGTATTTTAACCGTCTTTCTTATTCTTTTATTTGGTCTTACTTTTCGGTGATCTCATTCCGTTCTATTGGTAGATTGCTATCAATTAGACCTAAAAATATTTTGATTGTGAGAAAATATGATCATTCATCCTTGATTCTGTAGCAAAATAAGTCGAAAAATAATCTTATACGGATCCGTTTTTTATCCGGATCGGTTTTTTGAAAAGCGGATAGAAGCGTGAGTGAGCGATATCGCGCGGTCGAGCGCGCTCGCATGCCGCCTGCGTGCGAAAGCCTCCGACACCCGAGCCGCCACATCCCGGAAGGCTGCGGGCAATCACCGCGCGGTTCCCACAGGACACTCCTATCACTTATCATGTGGATAACCTTAGCAGAAACGAGACTAAAATACTAATCTATATACTACTTCAAATTTGTGTCAAGTAGCTAGAGTTTGTGATATCTTACATACAGTCCATATTCTTTTCGATACGATTACTCTGTTGTTCATTTATTTTAATGTTATTTATGCAAATTAGTGACTACTTTCTTTAAGTTTTTTTTGTTCAATCCAGCTCCTTAAGTTTTTCCACTTCAATACATTACAAAGAGTTGATTACCGTCATAAACCGATTCGATTTCCAATTTCATAGCGGTGTGAACATTCATTACACTTACACATTTCCATGCAACAATGTTGCAAAATACCATCGTTTTTTTAATCTTTCAAACCAATAAGTATCAATTACAGACTTATTTCGTAATAAAACGAATCCCAATTACCTACACATGAATTTTGATCTCTCTTTTCACTATTTTAAAAGATGCCAGGATCAACGAGACCCAAATAGGCATAAATCATGTATTTATAAGGAGATAATGTCAAAAGGCAGCTTGTCAATTATAAATTAATCATAGTACCGTTTTGTTTTTTTCCCTGGACGTGTATCAATGAAGGGTCTTAGCGTCGTCAATTCAATGCTCGTACGCAATCAATTCAAACGTTAAGATCTCTGTAACACATTACTGCGTCAGACGCTACACATTGCATCACAGTCAGCGATGCTCGCTTGCACCTTAAATCATTTCGCTACCTCATCAATGGGCACTTGGGAATTACGAACCGCTTGCCACTGAGGCAACTTTATAAATATTAATATTAAAAAGACCAGTAAGCTAATGTGTTTATTCTACAGTTTAAATATATAAATATTTACTCATGAGCTACTTCTTTAAATATTTAACAAAATCACACGTTTTATTTCAAATATTGGAATTATACTTTAAAATAATTCAACGTGACGCGATCAAACACGAGATGCAATTTGAACTCAGTTTCGACTAATCTTTAAAAATGAATGCTCAGATTATGCGGACCGATCAGCACAATTTTAGAATGTTTTCTCACGCTTACCTTGTACAGCGTACCTATTCCGACAGATAAAATAAACCTTCCTTTATTTATTTATTTTGTTTTTACGTTGTAAGACGCGGCAAGCGCTGGGCCGCGGCCGGCGCGAGCGCGCGGCGCATGATTCATAACCGGCGCGGTTTGGCATTTGCATGACCATGCGTCGGCTAATTGCTATTCTACACGATATAAATCAGATGTAGTTCTACTGATCCCATGCGAGCGTCTCGATAGCCTTACATTGTAACAACAATGCACTCAGACAAATGCTTATCGATGGTACTTTTTATCAATTACAGAGCTTTTAAATTGGGGGCGCTACACATGCTGGTTTGATTATGTAGTTATGATAAAATGCGTAACATTTCGCTCGGGTATCGGCGAGATAAATTATGAATAGTGTCACGTGCGTGCGGAGCTGGTGTGTCGGCCCGCCTAGCTCTCCCGGTGGTCCGGCGGGGCGGGGTCTGCGCGGCCACTCGGCTGCGCCGGCGCACGTCCCCCGCGCCCCGCCCGCCGCTCCCAAGCCTCTTATCGCCGCATCTTCAGCCTAATGTTACTTACGTCACTATGAAATCGCGTTCTGACTGGTTTTAAGGCTTTGGATTCGTTAACTTTGAAGCTTAATAAGGTCGGGAATTAAAATTAGATAAAAGCTTTTATGTTGTAGGTATAGATAAGTTTCTAAACACATAATGACGACACCGCATATGTAAATAACTCATAATCTAACAAGTACATATAAAAAGGTGCTTATAGTTATAATAATGAAAGGAAGCACGCTTGTACAGACGGCAGATCAGCAAATCAAACCCCCATATACAATAACTCCACAAATGACATGAGTAAAGTTGCATCCTGCTATTAAAATTGTACAAAAACGGCAAAGCGCCCGGCACCTATTCAATCATTCGCGTGATGTGTTCACCAGACAACAAATGAATGTTGACAATAAGCGCTTGACTTTGAGCAAAATCTAATTTGTGTAGTTATTGTGTAATGTGATCCGCCCCGAGATTTGTATTCAGAACACTTTGTAGGGATCGCCTGAATTTGTCGGTCGGTTACACAACAAATCAGAATTTAACGAGTTCGCGCAAAGCGGGGGCCTTGCAGGGTGTCTTTGGCAGTGCTCATTTGCGCATGTAATTGCACCACCCACTGTAACTGTAAGTTATGTTAAACATCAGTCAGTGAGCACTAGGCCTTACATTCAAACCATTGTTAACACGTAACGACTAACAGTGGCGGCTGCGCACGTTTGTGCTGTGGTTTAAACCATTTTATTTATCTTTGGGATGCCATTTAGTTGCACGTAAATAGACACCTTTTTTGCCACAGCAAAGATCCCAACGAATTAAAAGATTACGCACAGGTACAGTTTAAGCTGGACGAGGATTTAAATAAATACTATTAGATAAAATACAAACAAAGTTCAGCAAATCAGGATTCTGTGCGACTTTTTGGTTTTAGTTTTTTGGCACAAACAATGAATGAAAAGAATCCGTAAAACGGATCGAATTAGCTTATCTAACTTTAAAAAAGTTTGACCAAAAGATTATTCGTCCTATTTCGTGGAAGCCTTTTCTTCGTTATTGAATTTGGCAGAGGGATAATATATCTGTGTTACATCGGAGCCGGTCCGAGCCAATTGTAAGGGTTAGTTATAAAGCCAGGCTGGGAGTCGGAGCTGCAGGTATGCTGCCGATAACCTGGCCGCGGCGGGAGCGCCCCGCGATCCTCTTTTGTTTCGTATCTTATCCGATTTTAATTACGAGCGTAGAGAAATCTCGTTATTCCTTAAAGGGGTATGACTGCTCGGAGCTAATTTACTATCGACCCTTGCACGATTTTATGTTTTCAATTTTATTTTATTGCTTTTGGCTCATGTTATGTAGGCACAGCACGCGTGATATACCTGTCTCGTTTACCAAAACTCTTTCTTTTAAATGTTTTATCGACACCGATTTGATAAGATTTAAGGGGTCTTTTTCTTATTCGTGTTTTGTTTATTCCAGAATCGTCTGTTGGAACGGGTGCCGGGTGCTTTCCCGAAGGCTCTATGGTGTACACAGAGAACGGTCCTCGTGACATTGCTACGATACAAAAAGGAGACAGAGTGCTGGCTGCCTCTGATGATGGAAAAATGATATATTCTGAGGTAAGACGTCGGGATATTCTTTATTAATATTAAAGAGTTTTTTTTTTGGTAACTAGTCGATTCTAAATAAGGAAGATTCCTCTAACAGAAGCGTTAACGTTTTCCAGGTATTGACATTTATCGATCGAGATCCGAATACGACGCGGCAGTTTATCGAAGTGACGGCGGAGAACGGCGTGACGATCACGACGACGCCGTCACACCTGCTGCTGCTGGCGGCCGCCGACGGCTGGCGGGAGTCCTTCGCCGCCAATGTAGAGGTCGGCGACGTCCTCCTGACACGGGGCTCAGCTGACGTGTTCAGGCCGTCGCGAGTGGTGTCGACGCGCATGACGTCGAGGCGAGGCGTGTTCGCGCCGCTCACGAAGGCCGGCACTATCATCGTGGACGACGCGCTGGCGTCGTGCTACGCGCTGGTGCGCAGCCACTCGCTGGCGCACGCGGCCATGGCGCCGCTGCGCTGGCTGGCGGGCTGGGGCGCGGCGGGCGCGGCGGGCGCGGCGGGCGCGGCCGGCTCCCCGCGCGGCGTGCACTGGTACGCCAGCGCGCTCTACTCGGTGGGCGACTTCGTGCTGCCCGCCTCCTACAGGTACCGCTAGTGACTGTGACGGACTGCTGACTATGAGTGCTCGTGGAGACCGCGCGCGGGACGTGCAAGGACACAGTTGTAAATATCGCTCCTGTAAATAGTATAGAGTATGACAGACAACGATATGTAAATACTTAGCTCGCGAACATTAAAATGTTTAATATTATATTTTAAGCTCGTCGTTGACGATACTTACCCTCATTGGAATTTATTTATTAAGTAGTTTTAGGAACTTTTTGCAAATTTTGCATATTATTTAGTTAACTTACGAATATTTTTTTGTAAATTGTATCGGTATTGTTATTCTGCACAATGCAGAAATACTTAAATGTATGCGCTTATGTTATTTTAAGTTACTGTATAAATACTAATTACGAATTAATGAATTCACTTCTTTAGCGAATCCGACGAATATGATGTTCTGAAATCAATTGTTTTGATAACAACAGTGCAGAGCCGCGCGCGAGTGCGTCGCGCTGTAACCAGACATTCCATAACTCTAATCCCGTCTACTTACACACGTTAGAAATGATGAAATTGTGATCTTGGTACCTAAAAACGTGCCTTAAGATTTTTTATTTATTGTTATTTATAAGCTAGGTGTCTATTTATAAATTGACGAAAGTATTTAGGTCTAACTTATTCAATTATGTCCGATCCCGTCTTAATAATCTAAGTGCTTTAACTATTTATTTAATGTTCTTCCCTTTCCTTTATTTCACTGCTTGACATCGTATGTTATCTTAATTAAATATCTTCAGTATTACTTGCATGAGTTGTTCTCGTTTTTCGACTTATTGGAAATACTTAATACAGAGCAATGCATATGTTAGGAGTAGGTGCGGCGATGTCTGCCGGCACACGTACGTACGGCAATCGTTGACCTTATAGATCACACGGAAGATCTGAACTGAAGCAAGGGTTCCTATAGATTGAATTTAGTGGAATGTTGTTAGACTTGTGAATGCAAATATGTTAGAAATTATTAATAGGACAACATTTCGAATTATTTATTATACATTCACATAAAACTGATGTCGGCGACAACGTAAAATAATCTTTATTATAAAATAGTGATTAGTGCTTATGTAGACGATACTAACAAATTTATAGTTACATACACTATCCGAAAGCTTTAACTAATATTTGGACAATACATTTATGCCATAATGATTGCCATATTAATATTACCTAGTTTAAAAAACTAAATGCTAAACAGTGGATGTAACAGTGCCGACTTTGTGGACCCGACGAATGTTTTATTTATTATTGATATGATAATATGTTAAGGATCACTGTGGCATAATGTGTGTGCAGATGTACGTACGTCTTATTTAATGTTATTTAGTATACAAAGTGAAGGAATACTTCTAGGAAAATATACAAGTTCCTTTATTATAGGAACACGTTAAGGTGGAATGTTTTACGATGTTATAGAGACAATTAAATGCTTAAATGTAATTTCTGTTTATATTATTTTGGAATTGGAAATAATAACTCAAAATTTGTAGTATACATATGTTTCCTTGAAGTTTTCTTATAATGGTATTTAAAACAAATGTTCTTTTGTAACAAAATAGTTCTTAATAAGTTGACTAACACCAGTTGTAAATCTAAACATCATTTCCTTCCTGTAAACATTACCCTTTTACAACTTAAAAATTATATTTTTTGATACTGAATTGCTATTATTAGTAGTTCAAGTCAAAATTCAATAAACCATTTCTTAAATCGAATTATTGAGTGAAGAAAGGTGTTAAGGGTTGTCGACCAGTACCTGTACTACGAGCTCTTAAAGCGAGACAGCTACCGTTGCGAAAAGAAGACAGCGCTCTACAATGCTTATAGCGCCATCTCACTTCCACAATTTCAACTGTCATGTTTTAAGTTCTCATAGTAGATCTCTATCGCCCCCAAACAGTAACCCGTTTATATCCTTTCTATTTGTATTTTCTCTTCCATATTTCTTCGCTTATTTCTCTGAAACTTGTGGGCGATTGCTAACATTTTTCATTCTAAATCCGGTAAACTGTATCGCGGAAAGTGCACTTTGCTTTTTGACACTGATATTCATTTTGTAAGATTTTTAGAGAAAATGTTTTGTAATCCTGTGTATTTTTTGATAGAAATTTAAAATAATCTTAATGTTGTTCACGTTTGGGTCTAACTCAAAATTATTGTATTCCCAATACCGTCAGCTTTGTCTAATGTGGTGTTACAAACTTATTAAAGAAATTCATATAAATGTAAAAAACATCGGAAAAAATGTTATTCTGAAACTGACCGTTCCTCTATTTCACACGATACATTAACAACTGCATTGTAAATTAACCCTTAAATTGTATCAATTCTGTATTTATGTTGATACAATGAAACATAAACAAAATAACATCATCATAACCAGTTCACTAATACCAAACCACCCCTCTACCAAATGACGTTTATTAAAAATGACTAATAAAAAAAAACTTCATACATTTCTGTCATAACCAACACTTGAAATGTCTCTTGGTACGGGGGTGAAACATATTGGAACTATTTTCTAAAATCTTCTTGAAACGAACGAGTGTTAAACCCTTATGTAAAAACAATACGTAATTATTATACATTAATTATTTATTTATTGACGTTATATTTGGTTTAGTATAAAAGTCTTAGCCCACGTTGTACCGTGGACTACATATTTAATAACTTCTTGTAAAGAATGAAAAACATTGTGGACATTATTTGCTGTACTGCCTAACCACTGTCGTATTATCGAAATGTATTATAATATCAAAATAAATAAAATGTTGGCTTTGTGGACATATTTCTTTTGTTTTATTTTTGCTACATCTGTTTTTTAGCCAGAAATACTTCATTGAAACTGTACCTGATAGTATAATAAGCTACCAGAGCTTGATACCAGTTGATAACACCATTAGGAAATGTCGAAATAACTGGCTGTGAAGAATAGAAAAAACTACTCTTAATACGTTTGTATTTTGAGGTTCTTTTTTGTAGCGTCCTTATCCATCGTAGATTTTTAGCTGTGTGACTGGAAAAATATCTGCAGTTGACAGCAAGAACTTTCAACCTTTCATTAACAAAGAATGGGGCAAGCCCCTATTAAAAGGCAATTGTCTGAGAAGTAAAATCAAGACTTACCTCTACGTACTTAGCCTCAACAGTTGACCAAAAACACACACAAAATTTTTATTTTGCATACTATTTTATGCTTAACCGGTCTCTTAAATTTAAAATTTCCCTAAAAACGTTACGTGGGTTCTAAAAATAAAATAATTGAACAAAAGTACAGCCAGCAACAAAACTAGCAACAAGAAGTACATAAACTTCATCAGATTTAAAGACATAAGACGGCCTAATTTTGCGTTTTGCCAAATAAACAAAATAAGACTTTTACGGCTATAATTTCCTGAAAAAATCATTTTAAAAATCGCTGAACATATATTATTTAAGCCTTTGTTTTTCCTTTGTTCATAAAATTTAGTTGTTGACCGTACCGTATCGGCCTCCGGAATGGTGCTGGCTAATGACGTCACATTTAATTACAACTCAAAGTAAACCTGTAACAACGTTTCCGTTCGTTAATTAATGTGATGAAAGGACCTGAAACGTCATCATGTAATTAATATAAATTTTCTTTATTTATTTTACTCTTATTATGCTTGAGTTGAACAGGTAATAGGAGATGGGTGAAAAATTTGAGCAACATTTAATTATTTTTTCAGCTGTGATGAACAAAGTGCTAAGGCTAATAAATTACACAGCCCTGTTTTCTAATACAAAGTATTTGACTTTGAACTTATTTATAGTTTACGTATTTTGAAGAACTTTCTTCTAAACTCATTATACATTAAATTATAAATGGACTAACTAGCAACGAAATAGTAAGTAAAGTAATCAACTAAATAGACCATTTCCGAAACGACTTTTTAATCCCCTCATACAAACCTTATTCTCCTCTCTCGTCTTTGTCTCTTTTTTCTTCTGAAGTTTAACAAACAAGATTTTTAAATGTGCAACTAAAAAAACTAAGAGACTTCGATTTGCTGAGAGTCTCGCCCCAGTTGAACCTACTAGACCAACCTATATGACTTATAAGTCTAATAAGTGTTCTTCCCCGTAGTTCCCCGTTCCCACTCAAGGCAGAGTGGTCGTGGTCATGGTGAGACGCCCATATTATTTGGAGACATGGAGACAGCACTCTACAAGACCTCCCATTCCCTTATGAGTGGACTCTCCTTCTATGAAATAAGTGTGGTAGGCCGAGTAGTTGAGGTCACCACTCCAAACGCACAGAGCGCAACGTGTCGCGGGTTCGATCCTCGGTTAGGACAAGCATTAGTGCGATCCACGAATGCTTGTCCTGAGTCTAGATGTCTTTGTGTACATGTAACAATAAAAAAAATGTCAGGTAGAAGGTCAATGACACCATAAACCGAAACTAAACAAGAGTTCCAACTATCTAATAGCAATAAAAACTTCATATACGTTTAGTACAGACCACTAAACTGTCACAGGAACTCGCTTGATACTGTTTTTCTAATACAGTACACAAACTAATAAAGCAACTCTTAACTTTCTTCTGTTATTAGTTTCCTAGAACGTCGTTCTGTTTCCTCGCTCTAAATAAATGATAGTTGTATTTCAAGTGTTTACAGATTTATGATATACTAGCTGTTGCTTGCGGTTTTGCCCTCCAGGATGCCGGTTAGAGCTGCAGAAACATAAACCTCCTTTAACGAAGTCGGATAAAAGTAGCCCGCTTGCTAATTTTTTAATGAAAATCGGCATAGGATTGTATAGTTCACAATCATTAACACATACAAACAAATAACTATCGCACTTTAATATTAGTGTGTTGTGTAGCTTATCCTATATCAGCAGTGGCAAAAATACTTTTCGTATTCGAGTTTGACGTATTCCGATCACGCTTTCATACATTCCGAGATTGGTGATGGGTGAATTAATTGTATTCGGCTTAGCTTTGAATAATATATTTGAAATGTCAACGGTTCGTAAATATTCTAATTGTTTTGCCTTAATACAAATATATAGAGAGATATATTGTCACATAATTCACAAGCTTCTGATATTACATTCTCAAAGTCATTCCCATTGTATCCACATATAATTAAAACTCAAGTTCATCTTATTAGACAATATTTGATCGAGATTGAAATTTAATTTCAGTTGGTCTTTTCTTAAATCTGGAATATTTGTCGATTTAGAACACGTGTTGACGGAAAGACAAAGTGAAAACTATTCAAAGTAATAAATTAATAAGGACTTATTTAGTAAGTAAGTAGAGTAGTGCTTTACTAATTTTAATTTCAGATAAGAATCATACTGGTTTTTCACTAATAAAATATGCTAATATTAACAACCTGAAGGGGTTTATTTGTTTGAACGAGGAAATCTCAGAAAATACTGTTCCAATTTGAAAAAAACATCACTATTAGCCCACCTATTGTAAACTAGAGATACTATCACGCTTTCATTAATAACAGCAGAGCAGTATTAAAATATGTTACAAAAAACGGGGAGAAGTTGCATACACTTTAGAACTATTAATTCCATAAAAAATAGCAATTTATATCTTAACGTAAAAGCTAGTAATAGATAAATAATTATATTATCATAGGTTTACGCGAATGTTTGAAAAAACTACTTTTACGGATACTACGGATATTATCATATTTTGAATTGATTGATGAATAAACACAAGGAGCGCTAATAATATTTTTAGAATCCAGGTTCAGGTGAGGATTTATTTATTCCACTAAACTGGCAACCCAATTTAGATATATGGACATCGTTAGAATTCCACTGCGAGTGACACTGGCTTAATTTGTTTTAACAAAAACAAATATGAAGATTTGTATTTTTTTAATTAAAAGGTGCGTAGTAAAAAAATCTGAATTCGTTAAAGACTAACTCTTTTCTAGTAAGAATGAGTAAATATTTCAGTCTTTTAAAGAAATTCGCGCTTTCTATCTTCAATATCCGGCACAAGCGTAATTTTCTAATAGTAAAAAATCCAATTACATAAATCCGTCAGAAGCCAGGGGTCGTCAAATAAGCCCGCGGGCAAGGCTTTCAGCAGAGCTTCGAAAAAGTTCATTGCTAGCGGCAAGTTACAAAAAAGGTTGAATATTACTGACTTCTATCAAAGGGAACATTTGGACCTACATATATATGTAGACACATGTAATGAGAGATATTTTCCTGAATGGACGTTTAGGTCACCATCGTCAAACTCTATGCTTTTATTGTTTTTGCCTACTTTTGTAAATGCTATAATTTTAGGCTCTAAACTGTTTTTTTTTGTCGATTTGTAGTTAGAACCTTACGGTATTATATTATCATATAAACACTAACTGTACAAGTCGTGTGTCGTACACTAACTGAAAAATACGCCAAACAATTTAAATTAATTTAAAAGAGAAATATTCCCAGTATGAAATAAAAAAAAGCAAATAGTAGTGCCGTGACGGGTTTATACTAATGTACTTAAAAAAAGAGTTTTGCCCTTTGCGTTACGGTACTCTGACAAAAAAAAGAAAAATCACCAACCATTTAAAGAAAATCCGCTGTGAATTCAAGACTTCTCGGATTTCCATTCTTAAAAGTGTTAAAAGAAATTGTTGGAAGGGTTTTTGATTGTCTTAAGCTCGACTAGAGAAAGATTTTCATTTTTAGAAAATTCTCTTACATTTCTGGTAACTACAGCGTTTTTAAATTAAAAACTGTTTACCGATTCGCCCGTATCCTCAAAGAATTATATAATTTTGCATCATAATGAGTACCAACCTGCCAGTTTTACATACTTTTAAACACATGGGAAAGAAAAGCCTTAAATTCAATTTATTTATTTTCAGTCTCTTTAACTTATTCGAAGCCTGATTTACTTACATTAGTATCCCTCACAGCGCATGTATCAGTATCCCCTAAAGTCTCTTTATAAAATGTTATGTTACAGTCAATCTTCTTGGAAGCTTTTGTTCTAGTCGCCTCTATTGGTCTATCGCGTCTAGTTTATGCCTACTTTACGGCTTCTGTTTCCTGTTAATAATACTATTTTACCCTTTGATAAAACACTTTGTACAATATCCATGGCCAATCGAACTCTAATTGTTGGAAGCAGTAACTTTGTGACGCAGCAATGTAAAGCTCGCTCATATTAATTGTCGACAGGAATGTGTTTTAGATCGTTGCGTGGTAGCGTTCTTGTGGACTCTATTCAGTACAGTTTCAGGAACGGCCGGGAACGCACGTTACGTCAGTCAAAAAATAAGGATTGTAATAAAAAAAATTACGCTTAACATCTGTCGAACCAATAAGTTTGAAGTCCATAACTTTGCTTGAATTTTAAATTAATTTTCGTGGTTGACGTGAAAATAACAAAAAAGTTTCTAGTTGTTACTGTTTGCGATAAAAGTTTTATGCGAAGTGATTACTGAAGAGTTGTCGTAAATTTTACGGAATGGAATTAAAGTGGTGTTTTCTACGTGCATTGTTTATGTGAGGTGAGTATAAATATTTCATAAAATGTTATTGTTTTGTTCAACTGTTTTTTAGTTTGATATTATCGAAGTGCTGTCTTATAACTCAGCTGTACATATCAATGTGTTTACTGTATTTAAATCAGTGAACACATGTTTCAACTATTTACGAGTTAGTTTTAAAAGTTTTTTGTTTATTTTGCTCTCGTTTTACCTATTTATTGACGTTTAAAAGTCGTTTGTGTGAACGTGTATTTTGATAGTCTGGATATTTTTTTACGGTTACTTTTTAGACTAATTCTGTTATATAGTTCTGAAATTAACTTTATATAATCTCGTGCAATTAGGCCTAAGTCTAGCACTGGACGAAATAATTTATTGTTTCACTTAGTAATAGTATAAAATTAAACTAAAACTTGCATTCTTTAAGAATATCCTTATTACGAACTAACTACAGTAGGTACCTACCTAATTTTATTATATTTTAACTTTTTATTATATTTTTAAGACAAATAAAAAAATTATAGACCAGTTTTCCTTAACGGAGGTGACATTATCGTGCCAGTAGTGTGTATTACAAGTTTCCGAAGCGTGGTGCCAAAAGTTAAATTTATGTAGTGACACTTTTTGGTACACTGCTCCCTAGACGCGATATGAAAGATAGATATGTATTGAACTACATGTAATAGCTGTAACGGAGTTAGATACGTCAACTTATTATAATATCGTTTTTTGCATAAGGCAAAAGTATCGTATGCTATATAAATAATGAAAAATTTATGATTTACAATACAAAATAATCAGTTAATTTAAAATTCGTGTAGGAGATTATTTTTTTTGGTTCAGTATAGTGTTTTTCGGTACAGACTTACTTAATTCTTTAGGATTTTCATTGAAGGTCAAAAACAACTAATTTAATATGACTTTTTCACGAGTGTGTGTATATGGAGGTTTAAGGCACTCAGGTAGATTGATGGCTGACATTTTCCGTCATAAAATATTATGTGACTTATAAACGTAGTGGAAAAGGTAGTTTTCTGTCCAAGTAGTTCTAAGTAGAATCGTAAAGAGGCAAACCTATGGTAATAATGTTCTTGTTATGCGATACTGACTAAGTTTACTTACAATTACAACTTCAATAGGGAAGGGCGGTGCCCGTTGAGGATAAACAACGTGACGAATGAAAGACTTGAACTCTCTTAACACTATTGTTGGTTTATCTACGGGATAAGTTACAATAGAAAACATTCAATGATTTTTTAGTTGTAATTTTGTAGTAAATTATTGGTTGCCAAGGGATGTTTTAGGAGAGTTGTATTAATTGTATACGCGATCGTTTACATACACAAACGCGTTTGTCATAATTATTGAAATGAAATAACCACTCTTTGATTATAGAAGCCATTATTTGTAAGTTTATATTTTTCACAAAAAATGTATTCAGGTGAATAGTTACCTTCTCATTTCTTCTTTCAACGGTTTTCTCTTTATTTCTTTCAACGGTTTCTAGCTAGGTTTGCGACAATAAATTGGCAAATGTTTTTAATAATTTTCCGTTCGTCTGTCAAGCTCCCCCTACCACTTGTCTATGTCAAAATATCTCTATCAGACTTGTTGAAGATGTCAAGTATTTTAAAAAGCCATTAAATTATTTACGGAACCTGCTACCGAGTTTGTTTCGTTATTCCTTCCTAGAGTAGGCGGTGATAACAATGGTAACAATCATTTATCCTAATGTCAATAATAGGTAACTTCATTTCATTTTTTTTTCGACAAAAATAGATTTTATTGAACCTAATATTATAATACTGTGATTACGTATAACCCCTTGCCAAATGTCGCCTCGAAGAGAGAGAGAGAGAGAGAGAGAGAGAGAACGTTATACTCTGTATAAAGCGCCGTCTCTCTTTATCAGCGGCAACAATATTTCTCTAAAGGTTGCTAGTAGGCCCCAGATCCATTTCCTAACAATTTGTCTTCAGCCAACAGCGTTAACGTGTAAATATCTTCCCTCGCTCCATGAAACTGAATTTCCATAATGTACAAAACATTTGCATAATTATAACGTTTACATCACATAAGCCGGAGTCACACGAATAATTAATATGTTTAATTTAGATTTAAGAGCATGGGGTGAAGGGACTCGAAAAAAGATTCAAATGAGTTGTAGACCTATGTAAATAAAATGTTATACTGCGAGTTTATATATACATTGTTCTTTAGAATGGAAAAAGGTTTTTGTATCGTTACCATGCCGATTTATAGAAAAGATTTCGTATTATCCTTTTGTTAGTCGTTTTCGTAAGGTATCGGTTTGATGGGATTGTGTTACGCTGTAGATTAGTTTGAGTTTTGATAAATTAGTACATTTAAGTACATATTTATTAAAGTGAACTTCTTATGTGTGTAGTATTATAACGAGTTTTGTGAGCCGCACTTATAGCTATTTGGTTGATGCTTACTTATCGGAATAGCCCGACTAGTGTCGGACCCAACCGTAGACCTTAATCATGAAACGACGCGATGGATAAGATTACTTTGGTACTTTAATTTTCAATATTCGTGAAAAATACTTAAGTAGCCAGTTTGTATACAAATGTACTATTAGAATTAATGGCTACCGTTCAAAACATAATCATATTTAAGAAACAAACACATATACGCTCAAAGTGAATTTCAAATTCTTCTACAAATACAAAATGAAAAGTTATATAACAGTTTGATTATCTTAATACAAAAAATAAATAAAAAAGTATTCTCATTGTAAAGACCCTTCCTTTATTAGGTACCTTGATGAGGTGTCAGACATCATAAACGGCCAAGTTAAGAGGTCTCTCAATAAACGTTTTGAGAGCTTATGGGTGATAAATGTAGGCAATCTATCTTATTGTGCGGGGTTTGCCTGGATTTTCAAGATACACCCTGTATAAATCACGTGTGTCGTCGTTTTTGCGTGATGACCGTCCCCTTACTTGTAATTTTGTAGTAAATTATTGGTTGCCAAGGGATGTTTTAGGAGAGTTGTATTAATTGTATACGCGATCGTTTACATACACAAACGCGTTTGTCATAATTATTGAAATGAAATAACCACTCTTTGATTATAGAAGCCATTATTTGTAAGTTTCAGTCCGTGGTGCCTGGCAACTGGTTCTAACTTAGTTATCAATCTGTTTTCTTTGCTTTAGTTACTTATTTCTATTTTGTATCCTGATGCAGTGGAGGTGAAGGACCTTTTTTCCCCTGGGACACACCGAGATTAAGTATTTCATTGGTACTTGTCTACAAAAATTGCAATGACAAGTGTGGCAAGCTTGTAACAAAAACAAAATACACATAAAATAATAAAGGAAGAATATTTAAAAAAATTAAATGCCATTCTCAATGCGCTGATGTTGAGCTTAAATTAATAGCAATGTGCACATAATCGAACTGTCATCGTCTTGCATCAATATAGCTTTATGTTTCGAAAGTTTCAGAATATGCAAACCATAATAGGTAAGTACCTACGTGTTTTGATAGTAACTGTCGTGAGAATGATTCATTATTAAATGATGTAACGGTTTACACACGCGTATTTAGTTCGAGTTCGACTCGCGATCCCGCCGCGTCTGCTCATGATTAAGGACTCCGGTTGGGTCCGAAACTAGTCGGGCTACCCCGATAAATACGCGTGAGTAAACCGTTACATCATTTAATAAGTACCTACGTGATTAAGAGTTCTACAAAACAATTTAGGCCTTACGTTGTTAGGCGTCACAGAATCACGCTATGCTCGATCGTTTCGCACGAGTGAACACAAGATACCAGGAGCACTTGTAATCGGTGTTTGCACTTCAACAGGCTGTGGTTATGTCGATCGATGGCATCGCAATATCACAAACCTTACTGAAATTAAATTGTCAAGAGTCGGGTTATTGGTCCTTCAATGACTATTTGTAACTTTATTGCAGGCTCGTGATTGTTTTCTTGTAGAATAACAGCCACTTTATTGAATAAATACCTCTTCAGAGAGAATGTAAAATTAGATATCGGTCTACTCAAATGTGCTGTAATACCATCATTTATTTTATGAAGTCACTGTGTTCGCAACAAATAGTGTTTTGTTTTAAATTTTAAATGAATTCAGTTTTGAAGCAAATACTGGGACTTAAATAACTTAGACAAGTTAAACGACCTACCTAATTGACTGACAATATTGAACATTGTACAGATTTAATTATATTTGATATTTATTTTAGTAATTAATTCATAACGAACTAGATGTCGTTGTTCATTGGCACATAATTTCTAAATCACGTTATGGCTTTCTACTAAATACGTAAAGTGACAATGATTTGTATTTTCATGTATCACAATCCCGGCACTCTTAAGAACATTACCAATCATAATTAATGGCATCGTTCTAGCTCAACAACCCATCAAAGCTTCCACATAACAACATAGTACCTACAGGTACAATTAAAAACCAACATTAATTGTCAGAAAGATGTGGAAAATTTGATGAGCACTTTTGCTCCCTGAAAAAACAATCCATCGCAATTAAGTACCGTGCGACACGAGACTAAAACGAACTCTAGAACGGAACTCTACGCTCTAATAGCACTTAGTTATATTTGCAGAACCTCTCATATTTATTCTAGGAAACTGTAAAGACTCATCTAGACGAGGTGATAAATATCGTTTCAGATGATATACATTGCTCAGCCACACAACTCCGGTATCAAAAGTGATATGTCATTGCCGGCGATGTATCGCATTCGCACAATATTTCTCGTCTCGCCTAATTGCACAAGTATAGCCGGATATCACGGAAAAGCATTGTGATCATTAGCTACTATTTTATCCCGCGTTTGGCAATGTTTTATAAACAAGGGCATTGAAAACTGCGCTATTCGCAAACTGGGACTAATTGGAATTCCAGTCGAACAATATTTTCGATTCGTTACGCAAATAAATTGAAACTGAAACTAAATAATATATTTTATTTGACAGTGGCTAGTTATAACAGACTTTTATTTTTAATTACGTGCACATTGTACATGAGATTAACACAAATTGTGTCTTTAATTGACTTTAGAAAGGTTTTATATCATATTAATTATAGTTTTGCTTTTCTGTGTACATTACTTTTTATTTTAATTGACTACAATTCATGAATAAAAATAAAAAATCTGCCGACGCTAATGGTCGGTCCAATTAGCGTTTATTTCCTCATTTGCTTGATATTTACGAGTGAATTTGATGTCGACCTACCAGAACGGCGCTTGAATCTATGACTAGTAAACAAACCAGAGAACGAAAATAGTTTGGTAAAGAAATGGGACGAGGTCTAAAATGCGTGAATAAACGGTTAAGTCAAAGAAGGTTTCACGAATTCTTAAATCATTTAACAAACTTTCAATATCTTCAATTGAAATATTCATTTGTATATTGTGTATCTTAACTTGTATCCCAGTAACATAATACATATTAATCTATACTAATATATAAAGCTGAAGAGTTTGTTTGTTTGTTTGTTTGAACGCGCTAATCTCAGGAACTACAGGTTCGAATTGAAAAAATATTTTTGTGTTGAAAGACCATTAATCGAGGAAGGCTTTAGGCTATAAACCATCACGCTGCGACTAATAGGAGCGAAGATACAATGGAAAATGTGAAAAAACAGGGCAGGTATATATCATAACTTATATCTTCTACCCACGGGGACGAAGTCGCGGGCAACAGCTAGTGTCCAATAAAGCTGCAATACCCGTAATCTTTTTATACAATTCCTTCAGTCGCGAAACCGGTTTTACACTCTGAGTAGTTTTAATTAAAGTCTTCCAATCTTTTACTTAAGAATGCTTTTGATGTTGTTACAGAAATATCGTTTCATAAATTCGATTTTCTCTGAAATATGTGAACAATTTTGAAATTAGAAAATTCTAAAAGTATTCTTGGACGAAAAGTTCGAGAGATCACAGCTGCTAGAAGAACATCTGAAAGTTATTTTCATCAATTACATATTAAGAAATAACAAGTTTAGTTTTCAAAAGCAAATTGGCTATTGACTCTGAATAACTTTACATTGAAATTTTGTCCAGTTTTTTAGTGAAAGAATTCAGTGGCTATGAGTTGAAGGTTTTGATTGTATTTCGTTTTTGACATTCACAAACGAGGTCTCTTTTCAATTTTTTAGAAATAATACAGTCTAATTGGATAATTTCTCAAAAGCAATGTGAATAATTATTTGTTTTGTAAAGTTTCAAGTTTAGCTTCCAATCGAGACGTTTACCGATGGAGCATAGTTTGCGAGTGATGACGAATACAGCATCTATGTATACTTATATCGCGAATAAACATTCTTTGTGCTACTCAAGTTTATTAACAAAATAATTGAATGGGATCGAAAAAGCATCTGAAACACGTTTTTTTTCATTGACTTAGTAGTAGAGTTCAGTTTTCCACATATCGTTTGAGGTAATAACATCACTGACCGAATATATAAGTTTTTAAAACTCGCAAAAGCCTTTTTGACTATCTCGTTTGTCAACACGAGCGTTTATAACTGTAAATCAGGGACCGGCCGGATACTCATTGAAAGGGTTTTTGAAGGGGTTTTTTTAAGCGCTTCAAGAAAAAACCCTATGACATATGTTACACCTTCGAACGGATTACTGGAACCGTGTTCCCGAACAGGTTACCCTTTCACTACCCTGTAACACTGTAACAGGGTAACCCACTCCAACCTAAGACAATGTAATATGCACTCTTTATCATAGACATTAGTTTGAAAATAGTATAACCACGAGCGCACGTGACATCTTACCGCCCAGCGGCGCCATTGTTGCATTTACCGAACAACTTGTAAACATGGAATAAAAATCATTGTGTATATGATCTTACAGTTTAATTTTGCTTGTCGCACATTTCAAACGTTGTGATATATATTTTTCGTGTCTATTCTTGTAGACCAGGGTCGATAATTTTTAAAACCAAAAAAATAATAGTAGGATGAAACCTATTAGAAAAGGAGGGGAATATTATAAAAATGAAAGGAAAAATAATTTACGGGCGATCTGAGGTCGGGAAGGGGGTGGGAGTGACGTTTGAAGAGTAAAAAAGGGATTTTCTCGATTTCCGGCAAAACTAAAATTCGTATCGAAAAAAGTCAAATGGCAAAGTTGTAGGAAATAAAAAGATCTAAAACTTTTGTGTTTACATTTTTTTTCACATAACCTCAATTTTTTTGTGAAAAATCCAAAAAACAAGATTGTGGTTTTTTTTTTATCTTTTACAAAAAAAATATTTTTGTAACGATATTTGGTGAAAACTTACTTTTTTGTGTCCCAAATACGCTGTAATTTATTTGATTAAAAATATTTATTTTTTCACTTTATTTTGAATTAATATAAAAAAACACTCTAATTTTCAATCGAAAATTCACCCGTCAAATCTTCTCAGAAAATGCAAAAAATGAAAAAAAACTTGTTTTCGATTTTTTTACTTTAATTATAAATAATTTCATCTAAAAAATTTGATCTCATTTTGTGTTCAATAGACCAATAATCGAGGAAGGTTTAAGGCTAGGTATATAAAATTACGCTGCAACTAATAGAAGCGGAGATTTAATGGATAATGTGATAAATACGGGGAAAAATATTAATCTTCGAGGGCATTCGTTCAAATATTCCTAACTTATATCTTCTAACCACGCGGACGAAGTCGCGGGCAACAGCTAGTTACCTATATGGCTGGTTTTCTTATCATGCTGACATGACGCGACGTTTCGCGCGTAGGTAGTTTGTCCGAGAGGCACGAGTCGCGGCGCGACGCCTCGGCGATAGAAGAAAATCAGCTGTTGTAGTCTTAGTAAAGCAATGAGGGGCCGCTAGGGTGCAAGTATGCAGCTCAAGTTTAGTGGGTAATTCAGGGTAACACGAATAAAAGCCTTTCGTGAAGGTAACCACTTCAAAGGGTTAAGTTATTGAAGGGGTTAACCCCTTCACGTGGTTACCATAATGAAGGGGTTAACCCCTTCACGTGGTTACCATAATGAAGGTGTTAACCATTTCGCTGGGTTTCGAGGATGTAACTCGAACAAAAGGTAACACTGCGATATGAGTTACCCCGTGTACGGGTTACCCTGTCAAACGGCTTAACTCTAAAGTGGGGTTGTCCGGTCCCTGCTGTAAATATAGCTCCAAAACAAAATTTTGTATCATCTGATGTCGGTGAACAACATTCCAATTACACGGTAGTTTATCACAGAAGTTCGTTGATCCTGATTATTACTTTTACATTTACAAACGAGTGTATATTTAATTCGAACTGAATTAACTCAGTCTTAAAGTTCATTTCACTGTAACGTAATGATGGAATATAAATGATTGAACATTGCTAGAAAACTCCTTTCTGCCTTCAACCCACGTCATTAACGCGTTCCTGAAGAATGTCGTCACGTTTTTCCATTTTTTTTTAATCAATTATGTATGAACAGAAGCATCCAGTAATATGTTGGAAAACAAAAAACTGACAGATGAATTACAAAGAGGAAAAATGTAAAAATGTCACGAACGCACGAGACTTCTCATGTATAAAAGTAATCTAATTAGGGGATTATGTAATATGAATACACATATCAGACGTTTCGTTACCGTAACTTTATCTTATTTTAATAATATTTTTACTTAGCTAAATAAAAAGGTTGTTTAATTATAACTTTTAACCTTTATTTATAACTTTTATTCGACGAATATGTTTGACGTTTTGACAGCTTTTGTATAAAAAATATGTCAAGCGGCCATAATTATTCCTCAGATAAAAGTTATCTGACGATTGAAAAATCGGCTAAGGCCTTAAGGATATTAACTTATTAAAATTCTCCTCCAATATTAATTAAGTAAAAAATGTTAGGAATAGGTATTATTAAAATTTATCACAACGAATACATTTTCAATGCACAAACAATGTCGTAAATTACATTAAAATAATTATATTAGATATATATACATACAACCCTCATCTGAAATCCGTACAAACTTTGTAGACTTATGCCAATCAATAAGGACTTTGGAAGCCAAAATCTAGTAATCCGACTGAGCTAGTAACTAGTTAAGTTTCAATTTAATTACGTAATACAGTTGGAATTTATGTGTGTAGGTTTCGTAAAGTGTCTTAAAATCAGTTTTTTTTTAATATAACGACTCCCACACTAAGGAATTTAATCCTTGTGACGCGGGTGTTTTACAAACACACAATCACATTCACTAGACATGAAATCTTAGATTTTTTTATCAAAGCTTTACAAAGCAAACTACTCACATACAGTTACTCACTACATACAGTTACTACTGTAACCCGTTTCGCAATATAAAACGTTAAACAAAATTGAAACATCAAAATAAAACATTGCAGCGGTAGTAAAGCGATGACGTTAAAAACACTACTGAACTGTAAAAACTGGAATCTGACAAGATTTGTACGAGTTTGGGATATAAAATGTGTCTTTGTTCTAGTATGCTTTTAATTTAATTCTCTGATTTTGATGAAAAACATTAAAAAGTATTTATTTCCGTTCCGGTGAGACTTGAAGTCGAACTCCTTACTGGAAAACTAGGTAAGAATTAAGAACACTGATTACATGGTAATCTGAATTTTATAGACGTAGTTTACTGAATTTAATAGAATTCTTATTGATATAATATATGAATGATTAAAGCTAAAAAAAATACCATACTAAACGCATATAAACATTTCTGTGTTTTTTAAGAACATCATAATATGTGCTACGACCTACACCGCTACGCGCTACGATACTACACTTATTTACTTTAAGTTGTAGCATCCATTTTGGAAGTGTCTTCTAATCTTTGCTTAACTCATCCGAATGTTAAGATTCTTGAAAGATTATTATTTACCGTTTTAAAAAAAAATCGATGTAATTTTAATTTATTTATTACAGTTCACAAATAGCCTCTTTATGTAATGTTGTGTATATGTTAAACAATTCTATACAGATGCTGTAAAACACATTAAATGGTCACTATTACATTCAGCTTTATCTAAAATGGCTTTCGTTTATAAATACTACAGTACGTCAAGCGAATGTTCAGCCATTAGAGTAATCTATTTGATTAATAGCATTCCCTTCAACGTCAATGGCGGCAGAGTTTTCCTTAATCTCAACGTCAGATAACAGCAATCAAATAGTTGAGTGCGTTTCTGGCTTCGATGAGAGCTAGATATCTGGAAATAATTATCTCGTAAAGTATCTAGGGTTAAGAGATTAAATAATATGACCTGAGTCTTAACGCACCAGTTTATATGCTTTAAGTTCTTAATAAAATAAAAATCACTAAATTTCAGAAGAAAATTTAAATTATCTATTATAATTATGACCGTACCAGACATGGCTGCGAGCGGCCATAGAAAAACATCATCTGTGAAAATTTCAACCTTTTTCTTTTTTTTTTTTTTTTGGTTAGGCGGGGGAATCCTCATGGACACCCACCTCCTCGGGGGAGGAAGTGGGTAGTGTCAGACTCTTACTGACTAAACCTTAACCGCCGTACAGCGTCCCCGTATTTAGTAGGTGCGCGGGCATGCATAGCATTTCAACACGCACCGACTGCGGGGCACCGTCGGCTATAGATGCCGACGGCTTCCTTCATTTCGGAGGCCGACGTGTAGAGAGCGTTTCAACCTGCTAGCTACTAGCTATTGCGATTCACGAATCACAGCCTGGTGACAACCAGACTTACAGGGATGAGATACTTTATTGGAATGAATAAAAACCTGCAAATAACTTTCAAAAAGTAAGCAAAGTTATTCGAATGCATCACAAAGATTGCTACGTTCACAAATAGCTGAAACAACAAACAGTGGCTACATCAATCTCTAGCTAGTTTGACGCCTTCGCTGCCCTAGTTTCAGAACGACGACGTTATTCAATAACAAATATACAAGAAACTTCAGTCGTCACCGATGTAGTTATGAAGGTTAGTTATAAATGAGGTTTTATTCTGATACAAAAACTTCTGATAGTATGAACCACTTAGTGGTGTTAGAGAATGTGGTAACTATTTCTTATTTTTAAGGTTTTAATTACAAAAAAACTCTCTTTACTGTAGTACATAGGTCATTAAAATGTGTTACCAGTTTGACACGCAAAAGGTAAATACGAGACTCTATTACTGGGGCACTGTCTGTCACCAGGCTAATGAACCGTGATAGATAGACAGTTAAAATTTTCATAGATAATGTATTTCTGTCGCCGATATAACAAAAATACCAAAGTGACTGCTGAAATTAATTCTATCATTAACAAATACTTTATTTTGATGATTTTTTTGTTTATTGAAATTGGTAAATTCAATGACAATTGATTTCTGATCACACTAATCCTATATTACTGAAATTATTGGCTGTAATTTAAGATATTTTTTAATTTCGTTGTCGATGGATTTTAAGTCAGATTTAATCAGAAAACAATAATTCTTCTTCAAGGAAGTACAATATTTGGCACAAAATCTTATTACAATAAAAGTAAAAGTAGAAACGCTTTTTCATATAAGAACCTAATCTCGTTCACACCGTTTAAAAGAAAACGCCCCACAATCCCCACATTAGAGAGAGCGCGGTCAACAACAACTCTCATATATAACAATTAGCCCTCACAATACGAACATTCTCTCATACAGCATTGTACTCTGTAATTGGTATTTGGTACCTATAACAGTTGTTGGGGAAAAGTAATTCTTCTTAACCCGTCGGAACAATTGCTCGCAAGGACTTTAGGGATAAAAGGGTCAGGGCACTCGAAATCTTAGCCATTCACTCCTTATTCCTCCGCTTATTCACCCGGAGTAAGACGTAACTGTCTATTTTCCTTCATTCAGAAAAAAGGAATTTCAAATTTTCGAGATTAAAAATGGAATAGTAGTTGATTGAATGTAAATTTTGTTAGATTTTAAATTCGTAATTGGCTTTTTTTTGTCTTTTTTTACAACCTTGGAAAAGTGTCTATCGCGCGCGAATCAGTCATTTTAATAAAAATGTTTGTTGGTTAAATCGATTCTGTCGACATTGACGCGGGGCCTACTGTACAGTGTCCGATAAGTCATATTTTTTAGTTCATTGACCAGAAAATAAAACGTATTCATTAACAAAGAAATGTCTTTAGTTTTCGGTCAATTATTGTACCTAATAGCTATTAGTTACCCTACAAAATAGAATGTAGAACTCGGTCTTATGTATTTATGTAACTGTTTATTTTACGATTATTGGCTGTTTTACTCGTAATACTAAAATGTAGATCAAACAGAAATATTATTGATAGTTTCCTGTGCCCTTTTTTGTTTATCTTTTTCGGAAGTTCTGATATAAAAAACTTCTTGTGAGTATTATTGGCATAATATTCGTAACTAAGATGTCGATTCAAACTTTCATAGCCTCAGTCCCAAATCGTTAATCAAAGTACCTACTAAGTATTTAAAGATTTTTCAACTTTTTGAATAAAATATGTTGATCAAATTCCGGTGATAATATTTTCAACGGAGAAAAACTTTCGATAACTGTCTCTATCTTTAGCTTTTAATATACAGATCTAAATATCTGAAATATAGTTAAAAGATCTTTAACTGCAGCGCTATAAAGGACCTTGTACCTACGTGATAAGAATAGAAATTCTTTAACAGTGTTGGATATAATACCTTGATACATTCTAATTAATCAGGTTAATCAATTTCCTGTTTAGAGAGCTATCGACGGGTAATATAGCGCCTCCGGTTCCATTGTTCACAAACAGGAACTTCGACAACAGATAACCTATAACAGATTTGGATTATGATATAAAAGCATACACTTTAGTTTTTTGCAACCTTTTACTGTGGCGAAAAAAATCGTAACTTTTAGTCACGATTTTTTTTTTAGGGCTCACCTCTCGACCGATTTAAGTTCGCGTTTCAGGAAAGCATTGTAGCCAGGTAAGCATACAAGCATATATACGGCCTAAACCATGCATCCAGTAGCCATCACCTCACCAATTACCACTTTGTTTGACAGGTCCATTTTCCGCATAGGAGTTTTTATGCAACTTTTCCTTCCATAAATATTGTTCTAAGTCCATACTTGTGCATGCAAATCAAACTTATGCGCCTCTTATGACACAGGATTAAATAATAGAGTACTGTATTTGCCTATTCGCTTAAACTATGTGCTCGATTATATACCGTGAATGTTATTTCTGATAAAAAAATCTATTTTTCTCCTTTCCCTTCCATGTCTTAATTAAAGAGCAAAATTAGATACTATACAAAAAGCAAGAACAATTCCTTTATAATCAGACACAGCACAAACAATAACAACACATACATATCTGTTGCTTTATCAAATAAATAGTTGGAGCGAACACAACTTTGAGGTAATAACTTCCCAACTGACGTTGAACAGAGAGGCGCATTCCTCGCAACAACCAGCTGAGTGAACACGAACTCTTCATTGTGAGCGATATTAACAGATAATACTCCAGTTTTATTGCATTTTTACCCGCCATTCGGGAGCTCAGGGAGCCTACCACTGCATCCTAAAGTAAGGAATTTACAGCAGTGCAAGCAAGACAACGCTCTACGTAACGAAGCTCTCTGTCTCGCTTCCACGCATGCTTACAGTCTTGTGTTTAGAAATGGTGGTAGAGACATACACAATAAAACTTTCATCATGGTTGAAAAGATAGGTTAAATATAGGTTACAATTTATCTTTCTTTGAGGATACGATTAAAAGAACAGATAATTCTGATTTATTTACGTAATGTCTGCTATATTTTATTAGTATTAATGTGTGTTTTTTTTTACTTTTTTAATTTCGTTCACTTTTGATTAAGTATGAAGTTTCAATATGGCTAGGCCAACATCTTTCTACGGACTACTTTCAGCTCTTCATATGATTCATAAAAAGGGTACGAATTAAAACTTTTAAGTCAAGTATGAGTCGGATTAGCGGCACTCAGGGTTCTGTACCAATTTCTAACCTCAATGTTAATTTTCATTATTTGTTTCTATAGCGGCAACTGTTGGTAGCTGCTCGTTGTTAATATACAGCCTTTTGAAAGACAGATGCACTGATGGCCATACGAATCTTAGTAACGTTTGAAGCCTAAAAATATTTATTTAAATACTTAGTTATTTTATATGTATCCACGACCGTTTAACATATATCAATATAAACCGTCAAACTTATCACAACAGCTACAAAAGTAGGCGTAGATGTTTCTTAGGTACCATTTAGGCGTCACAGGGGAAATCCGAGAATCGTGATAAATTATAAAATATTCATAAACACATTTACAGCCGGCATCCTATAGAGTATAGGTACATCGTTACAAATATTATATAATGATCCATTTGATACAATAATGGCATTAAATGGGAATTACCGGTTGATTATGTTGCATCGATTCGTTTGATGAATACGATCTTTTGTTTCTTTTTAAGTTTGAGACTAGATAGCGTTGTTTGAAAGTTTACGAGTATTATTAATAGTTTATATGTAAGTTTGTTTAGCTCAACTGTGTGTCAGCGATTTTAGATAAATTTTAATTTCTGCATCCACTATTTTTTACAATAATTAACGATGTTCTTTTCATATTCCTATATTAGTTAATTACTTGGACATCATTTTTATCATATATATACATTTGTCACATAAAAAAAACTACTTAATCTTTATTTATCGTTACAATCGCCAAACATTTACGATTTCTATGAGACACTATCAACTAACTCTAGTATAAGTTCTTAGTTATCATTTTAATATTGCTCTCGTAACAGCCGAAGATTACCGCTTATTACCTAGTTTACGGTGGCTGCAGATATACGGAAACAATAGAATCGCGTAAACACCAGTTTATTGTAGGCGGTATCAAAAGGTATCTCTGGATATGAATAATGTGAGCCACTGTTTATCGTAGGCAAAGATGTGTTGGAAGGTCTAAAGTGTAGTGACGGTTGAATTTCATGCAGCGTTTTATTTTCCCACGTTTTTATACACTTCTTTTTTATTTGCTTGTGGAGTTTTGCAACTTAATTTTTGGCACTTCCCAAAAAGTTAGCAGGCTGAAATTTCAGTGCTCATAGCTAAACCCGATGACAATGTAATTTACAACTATAAAAAAACATCTATAAGCCGCGTTTAAATAAAAAACGCGGGTTTTAGATGTTTTAAATTTATTAATTTATTGTGTTACTAATTCGCCAAACCCACAGTTCGCAACATGTCGCGGGTTTGATCCCCTAGGCAAGTATTTGTGTGATCTAATGCTTATCCTGAGGCTAAGTACCTATGTGATTTGAATGTTTGTGTATCTTCCTTGCGAAATAAGGATTAAATGCCGTAATACGGGAGTCCTTTTTTAAAATAAATACTGTGTGCTGCAGTAATTAAAGACTATTGGTTTTTAAAGATTAAGAAACGGTTTGAGCCCCATACCTTATGTGTGGGTAAAGTAACTCAATTCTGTTGCCTTAGTGAGTACATCTTGTTAGCGTAAATGATGCGTACGAATAGTTAACATCGAACAATACGTGTCACAATGCTGGCACTGATACGATATCTAATGTCTGGCTAAATTAACACGCTTATCTCCTGAAATTAAATATTTATGCATGCTTACGTAATCTGTGAGATAATTGTGGGCTGTACCAAAACTACAGGCGCGTAACATGTGATACTGAAGTTTGTAACATACGCTTTTGACGTTTAGTCAGAGTATTTTAAATCTTACGTCTTGGTAATAAGGAAGACAAATCTACACCTTAGAAAGATGTCGTCTTAAATTTACTGAAAAGCTAATAAAAAAATAACTCAATTACGGTTCATGAGATACAGCATGGTGACAGACGGACAGACAGTCAGCAGAACCTCAGTAATAAGATTCCGTTTTTACCCTTTGGATGTGGAATTCCAAAATGAAACATATACATAACAATTCATAATTCAGTTGTTGTCCTATATTATATGTAGTTATATCACGCCCCCAATATTTCCTGCGATCTGTTTTAGATCACGTCAAACACCATGAATTATGAAATCCCGTAAATTATTATAATTTATCGACATCAATGTTGGTATATGTTCAAGAAATTGTTAAACGATGAATGAGTGATTATAGTTGAATATTTTAGAGTAGGTGACTCATACAGAAAGACAAATGAAAGTGCCGTAAAGAGCTCTACCAGTTGAGCAATAATTTTATCACAACGATTGCATTGAGCAATGGCGTAATCAATTTGTGGGAGTGTGACATGACGACACACGAGAGAAAATTGCTCTTTTAAGCCTTGTGTAACACGGCTTTTAGTGAAAAGAATATATAATGATAACACCTTCATGCTACTTTTGCAATTGTTTGAACGGAGTGGATTTTTTATACTAATCTGTTACAGTTTTGATAAAAAAACTTATCTGCCTTCGTATAATAACAATGCAGAATATTTTTCTGTACTAATTAAAATCATTATAATTTTACTTATTAAAGTAATTTAAGATTAGATTTTGGATTCAATTATTTTGATTGTGAATTTTTAATTCATTTGACACGATCTTATAATATACTTTGAGTAAATGAGACGCCCATATGCTGTGTATCTCGCCTTCTCTCTCTTTTACAATGTTTTGCTATTAAAGCTCATTGTAAGGTTCTAATCGGTTTGGTATAAATATGAGAAAAGGCACATTATAAATATAACAGAATGAAATTTTAATTAAATTTTTCCCCAACCCATTAGGGAATTGAATCGGAATTTTCACGCGTAGATATATCAACAACTTTCGGTCGTACTTTTTAATTGAATTTTCCCGAAAATTTAGTTGATTATAATATAATACGGAACGGTTTCAAGCGTTTTACGATGATGATTAAGGTATTTTGTTGTATTTTTTGGATAAATTCCCTCCACTAGTGTTTATTACGCACGCAATTCCAATTTACTACAATATTAAGCAGAATATACAATTTTGGAAACGTTGATACTAGCCCGGATTTGAACCACCAAATGCGTGAACAATTCCTTACACGTGCATACAACATACGTAACATTTAACAAAACATTAATCCAATACATATTTACATCACAATTACGCACTTGTTTTGCAATTCACTTCAAAGATTTATCAAGTGAATACGCATTAGAAACGATTGAATCGAAATACAATCGTGAACAGATATAGTCTAGCTGATTTACTATCTCGGCGGTTTCAGTCCGTGGAATAAACAAATGGATGGAAATAGAACAATCTAGCAGTAAGACTTACGTGTTGTTTCACTGTGAAAACAAACGCGCGTTGGTTCGGTTACATTCCGAAGTCGGTACGTACCGTCAATAGTAAAGTGCAATCAAAGTCAGAGATGCAATTACCAATGAACAATGTTCACGCATCATAACTGTTTTTTTCTGAGTTGGCTGGTAATTAAGCCTGGTTTACATACTTTTGGTTTACTAAGACTTTTATACCACATAGTTTTAACGCGAACTATGTTCGTAAGTATTTAATTTCTGATTTAATCATCTACTTTTGCTGTTGACTGTAGTGTGAGTTGTTGGAATCTTTTGATTAGAACGATTTACGTTGTAATGTGGTCAAGTTACTTGAGTTTTTTTTTTTTGATACTGAATATTTTTGATGTCTTCCATAATTGACATTACACACATACATTTCACACACGTATCTTTGACATTGATACATTTATTCACTCATTAAAAACTCACAAACATAAAAGCTCCGAAAAACCTAATCTTATATTCTGTATATGTACCTGTTACTTGTAACATTTTAATCTGTTTCAGTATAAACATATAAATGTTTCCATTGTTTAACTGAAACGAATGTTGATGACGTAATTAAGCATACAAACAACGTGCGAGACAACTTTATCAAGCTAGTTTTTGATCTCTGACCCCCTACCACGAGTTCATAAACCACAACTGTAACTGTTGTCGAAGTGAGACGAAACTATACGCAACGGAGAGCGCTGTCTCGCTCCCACAACGACCCCAGCATTGAAATAACGGCTAATGGTACAAGTAGTGACCATAACATTCATACATAATTCACACTTTATTGTACATCCACATCATTTATTCCTGTGGCCGAAGCTATTTGGCTAAATTGTTATCCTTTTGTTTTCGTAAATGTCGTAGACGTAGCAAATTGTCGCGTCCATAATACGTAACTGCCCATGTCGCCATATTAGTTTTATATCTTCAGTAATAAATGTGATCTATAAAGAGATTAGAAGCTCGGTTTAATTCGTCTCGCCCTGTAAGGCTTACAGACCAAAAGTAATTCTATGTATAGAAGTGTATGTATTGTGTTGACCTCAAACACTTATTTCGTCAGCAAATTAATATTTTTTTTATATGTTAATATTTTTTTGTCGTAAAAACAGCTTTCTGTCGAGTTTGTTTCGCTTTTTCTTCTCCAGAGCGAGAGCACTTAGGAAGCGATGAAGGGTGGGCGAATCAGAGAACTGTCCGATGTCGACTTTGTCATTCGAAAAGTGATTTTTTAGTTGAAAATAGATTATTCTAAACTTCAAAATTAATTTTGAAAGGATATGCTATATTCATTTATTTCGAAAAGTGATACAGACAGCATAATATTCAGAAAGATATTAAAATGTACATGTTATTGAAGTTCAAACGAAATATCTAATTAGACTATTGTTTGCTCAATAATAAATATCTTTTAAATCACTGAAGGCGAATGTGTATCTAATTGTGAATCTCTGAATAAGTAAGCAACTCGCATCATTCCACAACATTACATATTTAAACCACTATATAGCTGTCATCAGCAAACATTTCACAGACTCGTAGCCTAACTACTAACTCTGGCGTTACTACAAGAGCCTAACTTAACTCTTGAGCACATTAACAACTATTGCAGAGCACTGCATAGTAACAGAGTTAGTAACATGTTGAGACTTGACTGTTTGTGTTCAACTGCCAGGTGATATGAAAATTTGGTATGCACCAGTATATGACTTCTGTTTTGGATATCTCTACATGTGGAATCAATGTAGGTACAGGTTTGTATCCCGATTTTTGTTTGCTGGTATGTTTGGTGGCCTGTTTATTAATGTTTACCTCAGGCTTTACATACATTCGAAACATAGCTGACCGCTGACACACTGCTAGTGTTATAATATGGTAATTATTTTCTGAAAAAAACCCACTTGTTATCAAAAGCTAGGTAACGTTAACCGTACGTAGAGCCTAATTACCTTCAACAGAATTATAATTTATCCTCTCTTCGAAAAATAACCTGAATAGTGGTAATACTGAAGGAAACGTGTATAACAAAACATCACACTGCCTAAAGAACGTAGTAATAAGTAATATTTAAATCTTACCAAAATAATGTTAACAAAGTTAATTTTGGAGGGAATTGGTAAATAACCAATTTACATAATTACCCAGAGTAAAAAAGCCTTGCGAAAATTATCAAGGAAAAATATATTATTGACGGACAGTTCAATCGCCAAATTATTTACACATACTTTCTTTTAAAGATTTTTAACCTAGTTTTAATGTCGGAAAATAATATCTTAAAAATACTGAGAGAGTATAACCCTAATTGGAGTTGATTTAATTAGCTCAAAAACATTTCATTTTAGAATATTGAAGCGCTCGCAGTTGGCTTTAATGTAAAAGTGGGTCACGTCGCAGGTAAAGTATAAAGTGCAAGTTTCATCCTGCTTTCTTTTCAAACGTTTAATGTTATACATACATAATTGATGCTTAGAGTCTACGTGTCGTGACGAGCTCGTGGCTAAGCTATAACCGCATAAGTGAATCGATCACAGGTTAAGCTATGCTTGACGCGGTTAGTCCGTAGATGGTTGACCATCTTAGACATAACGAGTTCCTCCGTGTTTCGAAAGGCACGTTAAATTGTGGGTCCCGGTTGTTATTCCGACATCTTTGGCGGTCGTAAAAAGGTAGTCAGAAGCTTGAAAAGTCTGACAACCAGTCTAACCAAGAGGTATCGTGTTGCCCAGGTAACTGGGTTGTGGAGGTCAGATAGGCAGTCGCTCCTTGTAAAACACTGGTACTTAGACCGGTTAGACTGGTAGCCGACCCCAACATAGTTAGGAAAAGGCTAGACCGATGATGAGTCTACGTGTCGTTAGTGTCGCAATTTTGTAACTAACCTTTAGTAAGCAAACAATGCCTTTTGCTTAGCTTTGGGATATTAATGAGGGCCGGTATGTTATTTATTTACTTATACACTACCCGAGCAGTAAGTTGCTTATTAATGTGAAAACCATAATGAGCGATACCTATTTATTATGGTTTTCGCGTTAATAGGAAATCGTTAAAAAATCTTGAAATAAAACACAACAATTTTAACTAATTGATAAAATATCTCCTACTCCATCTTAGCAGATGTTTCGAAGACTCTGAAGTCTAAGTGTAATACAATTTTAGCAAGCGTAACTAATTTATTAGAAAACACAATATCAATGCCTTTCTTTCATTTATTAAGCACCTTTCAAAGGAACGCTATGTTCTATAAAATGATACAATTTTACTAAGAATATATAAGATAAAATATAGTTTTATCATTTTAATATGGAATAGTAGTAAATGGGTTAGTTTCTCTTTTTCTGCGTGAATTCATTTCGATTGGGCATGTACTTTCAACACAGTTTAATTAGTTTGTAGCCATAATTAATTTGAAAAACAGGAAACAATTATAATCAAGCATATCTCGTTTGGAACTGTTACGCAAAACTTTGCTAGAATCTCGATTTTTATTTTGACTTGTTTTGTGTGACAACAAAAATACATAGTTAAAATTTCGAAATAGAGACTGGTGACAGAGGGATAGACAACGAAGTCCTACTAATAGATTTCTTTATTTATCATTTGTGTCTGGATAAAGTGGGTTTTAAAATTAGTATTTTATTAATAGAAGAACTATTAATATTAACTAGTTCACTTAAATATAGCCTATTACTGAAAAGAGTGTTTTAGAAAAAAAAAAACAATTCTATTTCAAGTTGAATTCAAAGGATAATAAATCAGTAAAGAAAATCTCTCTCGAGACGAAGAACGAAAGTAATTACTAAGGTCTTAATGAAAACAGGAACAATTCTTTAATAGAACTGAAATGTACTAAAATAACAGACATCTACGATTAACTTAGATCTGATTTGATTTTAGTATCGTTAATAGTATCGAATAATTAGTATCTAATATTTCCCACCAGTAACTTTCCTATACCGGGGTATAGATTTCTTTTCTTTCAACATTTTTTTAGCAATGACTTTCCGCTTCCCATTTTTGGATTGGATTGATCAATCAAGAAATTACTAATGGATTTATTTTTAAAGTAGCTTAACTGTGAACCTGTCTCTTTTATTCTTCCCAAAGCAGCTGAAACAAGAAGATAGAAAAAAAATGTCAATGAAAGGAAAAAAATAATTTATAAATAAAAAGCAAAGTTTATAAAAAAAAATAGTAACAAAATGTCCACACTGTGTCCGGATCTGGCATTTCACGCAGCGATAACTTTTTAACCGAAAATTATTCCCGCTGTCAGTCAAGCAGGCATCTGTTAATGACTTTGTCACAACTTGTTTAAAACCTCTCTCACGATATAAATTGACTTTTCAATTTGAGTAATAGTAGTAATCTCAGTAGGACTACCGACCGGTTTCGTTTCATTTGTTTTTAATTAACAGTGGCAAAGTCTATAAGATCAGATGTTTTATATTCGAAAAGCATATTTTTTTAAGGTGGAGGAAATCTTCAAAATTTTATCTATCAAGCTTCGTATAATTATGAATGAAAAATAAATGATATTTATTTATCAAATGAAACTGAATTCATTTTTAAATCAAGGCTATGTAAAAATGAAAAAGAGATATAGTAAAATATTTAAATTGTAAACTACGATCGTCTTTCACACGTTCAACGATATACGCCAAAGCTAAAAGTCCCATAATTCGGTTGTGGAAAGAGGTCTCTTCAAATAGAGCTTCACTTACTACCAGCACTATCGGCACTTGTTTCCATGCATTCCGAAGCTAAAAGGCAAATAATTCGCTTTTGGACAGAGTACCTAAAACAGGGCTCAAAGCCTATATCCAGTTTGCCTCACCTAGTGCACAAATGGACTAGCTAAACGGTTCTAAATTGAACTATACTGTATTGTACAGAACGGAGGCGGGAAAGGAGGTTTTATTTCCCTTTTAATTGAAAGGTATCGTAGTTATGTAGAACAGTATTTTAAAAACTCATATAGCAGGCTTGTCGCTTTTGTAGAAATAAGATAGCTTACTAGACTTCTAATGTGACTCAAAAGAGTAGAATCTCACAGACATTTGTAACTTTTTGGCATTCGTACCGCCCAAATCTGGTAAGTTGTTGTCTTCCAAACAAAAATTTGCCAATGGCAGATTATAGCAAAAGTATTATTTATCACAAACTTCTTCCGAGAAAGTCATCAATATCTCCAAACATATCAAGAACTTGAAGACATATTTTAGTTGTTTAGGACGAGAAGTGATTGAAGATATTGGACAGAGTTTCACGCAAACGCTGTAGGATAAAATTACTTTAATACAAGTCTTTAAACACCAGTTCCTCAGGAAAAGCAGCATTTCTGTGGCAATGAAATATTGTCATCAGAAAAAGCTCAAAGCGAAGAAGTGACACTTCATTTCATTTAATCAAAGGACGTCTTAGTCTGTCACGAGCATTTTCTGTCAACAGAAAATGTATTTTGCAATGTGAGCATATTCTGTCTATGTAATATACTAATCTTAGACAGATATTCGAATACAAGCTTACTAGTCTACAAATACCTTTATCAATATACATAGATGGCCTATCTATGTTCCAGACATTTCTGTCTTGTATTTGGCACATTATAGTCACGTTGTTCTTCAGCCCGTGTGGCCGACGTACCGCGTCGCGTCGACCGCAGCCTGTGGCGACATCCCACAAATGCAATTACCTAAGCACTTTGTCTTAAGCGCGTCTCTAAGTGTCTATTAGCTTTCATCGAATTTAAACGATGCTGCTATTCGCTTCGGTATCGTTTATTTACGAAATCCCCTCGGTATTGCAATACGCGTTACTTTATATCGCAGGGTATTGGGTATCCCCAGTTGATAACATAATAAAAGCGGTTTTCAAGAATACAAAAATCGATCGAAGGTGTCGTAAATAGATGTATGTAGGTCATTAGAATATATTATTGTTAGTGACTCTAGTGGAATGTATTTTGCGATAGAAGGTGATAAAGATATTTAATTGTCATTTTCTATGTCACATGTGTGTGTAGTAAACGTTTTGTGGTGGGAAATGAACAGTACTTACCCTTTTCTTGAATAACTGCTCTGAAGAACTAAATATTTCTATTTTGAGGTTATTTGACAGAACAAAAACTTATTAATCGTAAAGATAATAAAAAACAAATCGCATGAAAGAAACTGAATCGTATGGAAGTGGGGGCTAATAACGTCACTTGTCGGTAAAAAGTTAGTTAAGAACTTAATATTGACGACAGTGCTCCAAGTCCAATAATCAAACACTTAAGATTTAATTAGACAGAAGCTGTTGGTGAACCTTTATAAATAAGTAAATAAAGACCCTCGTTAAGTACCAGAGTGACTTGTGACAGTTTTGAAGGAAAGTTTTCTCTACGACTTTCAATAACACTTTGGCAAAGTAAAGTGAAGTAAATTTCCGGAAAATGTCCCTTCCCATGTTAATATAGAGATGTAAATTCACAGCTTTATTGAGTTTTCGAGATGAAATTATAAAGTGTCGGTACCAGTTACTGGCTTGGACTTATGTCAATGTTATTTTGGGAGGCAAGTGGAACTGTCACGTGACGTTTTACTTGATGACTTTATTATTGAATTTTACAAGTTACTGCTAGTTGTTATCTTTGGCTATTAAGTTAAGTTAGGTATATAGTCTTAAGTTAAAAGATATTTCATATTCAGATATTTCAGTTAACAAATTAAAATCGTGGTTAAGAAAAGCGTGTTATGGCCCTAAGATGGGTGTTTTTTTTTTGTGGCATTAAAACTACAACTGCCTAGCTATCATAGATAAGATTGATAACAGACGGACGGACACCTTTAGAGAAATCCAAAAACAACTCTACAAATCGAAACCGTATCAACTCCACACAAATAATTAATTAACCCAACTCATATTCCTCGTGCGATAAATCTGGCATTACAATTTAATCCTAAAATAGCATCAAATCCTAACCATAAGAGATATACTATGATGACTCGAGTGAATATATTTTCTCACGTTCAGTCCACGTTGACAGTGCTTTGATTCCAAAGTTACTCAAGGAAATTGAATGTCAACAGACGATAACTCTGTGCGAGTGCTTCCATTGTGGTCAAAAGAATATTTTTTATTCAGTTAAGAAATATTTTATGGGTATTACGGAGTTAGAGACGTATTGTCGAAATGTAGGCTGGAGATAAATACTGTTGCGATTTTGTTTTGTAGTTCAGAGATTTTTTTTCATTATCCTTGAATAATATAACGGTACTCATAGATATATATCGCGATAGCCCGACTAGTTTCGTGGTCGCCTATGTTTTTTTAATAACTGCCTAATTTATCTATTTAAATTACTTATGGCTGCTTACAATTACTTCTTTACCAAAATTAATTAACACTGCTATGTTTATACGCTCCTACATTTCTGTGTTATTTTCCTCTAGATGTTTCTAAAAGAAACAATCTCTATGAAAAACAACCATTAGCAAGATGAAAAATCTCATTGTACAATAACTTAATCTCAAAAAAAATAATTTACGGGATATCTACAGAGATGTAGAGGTTCGTTCGTAATTTAACGCTTTTAACTATATTATTACTTATTGGAGGAGAGTCTGACTGAATGAAGGTATGGTATGTGTTCCTCTGTCGTGAACAAATTGGGTAAAGTGACGATAATGTAGCGATGACGGTGGAATGTGTCGACCCCTATTTTTTGGGATTTCTTACGCTACATTGGAATATATAACTATGTCTATAACTATGTCTTTCCGACTATGTACATCAAACTGATGATATTGGTTACTAGCTGACGGTATATAAGAATTTACTCTGTGCTTGCTGAGCTATATCGTTTCGCACGCATTCTATCAGCTTTGATTAGTAGTAGTAGATTAGCGCTGAATAAATAGCCGTTCTCGATAAATACATTATGAAACACTAAAATATTTTGTTACTATACAAATAAATGTCAGCTTATTTTTAGGTAGAATAGATTTCCTATAGAACCCAGTTAGCCGCATGGAAAGCGATCGTTGGGCCAAAGTCACCACACTATGGGAGCCAACCGATGGACGGCGTCGTCGTGGGCGAGCTAGGAAGCGGTGGCGAGACGAAGTTAACGCTTACCGCGCGGGCTGGTTCTATGCGGCCCAGAATAGAGAGTCGTGGAAGGATTTGGGGGAGGCCTTTGCCCAGCAGTGGGTCACAGTGGGCTAGAGAAAAAAAAACTGTTTCTTAGTAGGTATACTTCATCTAGATTTAAAAAAATATCTGTCTGTTCATTTGTGTAAACTATTCTATTTTGAAATTAGCGTAGCGAAGTCTATCCAATAACTTCTGGCCTCTTACTCATTCTCGCGGATAAAGTCGCGGACATAGCCTAGTGCCTCAAAAAATATACCACTATTAGTCACACGTCTTTACACTAGCAAGTACATAGTAGTGGAATTACATATCATGCGGCAACAATTAACAATGCATTGCTTTAAAATTTCTTACTTGACATAAGTTGCAAGTGCCAGCAATAATTGTCTACAGCTGACCGCTCATCAGTGGTTATAGTTTGACACGTACGATGAATTTATATCAAAGTAAGTTCGCGGTTACTTCTGACAGATTGTCCACTGAATCCGATGGATAGATACAAGTTTGTTCACGCCTTTGACCTGGTGAGGGCAATGACTCTTGACATTCATTGCTGTTAGTAAAATAGTAAATAGATTATGATGTATTTTGGGAATGATAAAAATATTCCAGCTACATATATGCTGGTAAAATATTCCATTTATCTATATGGATTGTTAGGACAATAAATAGAAACACTTTAGACCTAGTTTTATTGAGAAAAAATGTACAGAGCGGCTAGTGACAAGAAATGTTTTTTCAGCAACTGATAGCACGCACTCATACACACTACTGTCACACCGACCTTTGCACCTAGAATCGCCTTATTGGGTTTAAACCTTCATGGATCTACTCAAAACCTGAAAAATATTTTAGGAGTTTCTCAGTTAAAATCACTGCAAAACATGCCATAATTCCTACACCATATAATTTATTTTGCTATGACATTTAACAAGGTACTTTGTTTTGTTAGAGTATATTTTAAAGAGGTTTTGTTTGTCACCGGGCAAACGTCGGGTGAATGCGGTCAGTCGGGACGGCGCGAGGCGTCGGCGGTTTTCCTTAAATGTTGCTTTTTGGCTTCCAACGAGATTTACTAGACCAACCAGAAGGGGCTTTCATAGCTGACCTATATAACAAGTGATTTTGTTGTCTGATGGCAGTTGTTATTATTTTGTTTCTGTGTAAATACAAGTTATCTCACAGATTAGTTGGATATTACCTAAGTTTTTGGAATAGGTACTAATTATGTTTAATGAACCAAAAACTACAGCTGCACTTTTCACACTATAAATAGCATTAAAAGGTCAACACTTCGTTTATTAGTTCGTTGAAGTTTGTAGCTCGATATATTAGTTGAAACGAAAGTGGAATGTTGTAGCTATTTCATCATTTTCAGACAATCACAATCACAACTTAAATGTTCCAACACAGTTTTTTTCCAAAGTATGTGTGCAAGCGCGGAAAATGATTTTTGTACAAACTTTTTTGTGTCTCTGGTTAACGCGAAATAAAAAAAAAACAGCCATCAAAAATCTTTTTCTTTGCTAGTTATAAAGGTCTAGAGACTGTTAAAGTTAAAGTTAAAAGAAAATATATTTACAAATATTTTCGAAAGATTTTAATTTTATGTAACTAAGTAAAGTGAATTAATATTTTTTGCGCAGCGCCGTAATATTTCGTTAAAAATATTTTATTAAATCCGGAAATTATAGCCGAGGTGGCCCCAAGCCACAAATAATGAATTAGATGGTCATACTCCCCTCCTTTAAGTAAAATTATTTTATTTTATACGAATGATATTTACAAAATATAAACAGAATATACAAAATATAAATTTTATTCGCTAGATCGATAAAATAGTGTATTTTGTAAGTGTATGTAAAGGGCATTTCAATCTAAGTTCATTCTTAACAGTCAAAATAATGTTCTATGTCGTGTATATTTTGGAGATTTGAATTGATTATTTATTCTTAATTCGACTTAACTTTTCTTTCAAAGACTACAAGTTTATTTTGGACGTTATTTTATTTTTCATATCACTTGATCTGGGATTAAACTAATTAGCGAAACCTTTGACCAGTACTTATTAAAATACTCAATTGACTATTAGTTCAAAATCAAAATCAAAATATTTTATTTCAAGCAGGCCATTTTATAGGCACTTTCAAAATGTTACAATGATGACTCTAGTTGCGCGGTTCCAAAGTGTCATTTTTACGGAGAAGAACCGGCAAGACACTCCAAAATCTGCATCGACATTATAATCGCTAGCAATGGTTGAAAACATCTGGTCAATGGATTAAAATATCTAAGGCTTACGTAGTTCTGGATCAGTGACAGCTCAATATACGGCGTAGAGCAACATCCCTCTTTACACACACCCCTAATAACTTCATCCATAAATCGGAACCAGATTCTAAGTAATTTGCTTCCAATTTGCTTGCTTCGGACTATTTAACATATAAACATACAATTTCCAATTCAGCTACACAATATACAGGGGTTTATAAAGTCAAACAATATGCTAATGAATCTTCCGCTAACAAGCTTCTATATTTACACAAGTATCAAGTATCCAACAAAGGCAAGATATTAATTAACAATCGGAGATACTCAACTCCGAAGCCGCCAATAAACAGATCTTGTGTAAAACAATTGATTACTTTCGTAATTCTATTCTTATACAAGCAATACTGTGTTACGCGTACCGAAATCAAAAAGTATGTATTTCAAGTTTGTTTTCGTAAAGCACGAGCGAGCTATTGAAATAATACATTAAAAAAATGTATTAATATTTAAGTTATTACTTGTGTCAAAATAATTATTTTTTAATGTTACATTTTGTAAAAAACATTATCTTCTAGGTTTCCCCTATACATTTATCTGTTACGGATAAAAAGACCAGAGTCCAAAACTAAATATTTACACTTGAAAAAGAAACCCGAGATATTTACCAGTGGTCATCAACATACCTCAATTCAAAGTTGATTCAACGTTTTTTCCGACATTATTACAACTTTGTAAACGCATTGAGCACAATCGTAGTTCATCAACTCCATCTGATAGCAATAGAAACACAATCAAAACTTCATCATTGATACCGTACTACGTTATTGTGTATTGAACTACTCTCAAACCAATCAATAGTTAGTAAATTAGTTTCTTCACTCGAACTACTTAAACTGGTGATAGTGAATTTGTGTTTCCTCCCAACTGTTTGTGACCCCTGGAAGGGTAGCATCAATGTTTTGTGTTTGTTTTCAAAGTCATTGTATGCTAACTGCTTGCATTTATTTTATATCGACATTCCTATTGACTAAATTTCAAAACCAAGATTAGACTAACGTCAACAAATATTCTTTTTAATAGCGTAATTTTTTTTATCCACGAAGCAAAACTCACTGGGTGATTATAAGTTTAACGTGTATTTTTGTCGTAGTATAAAATAAAGCAAGCTTGATCTTTATATTTTTAATCTAAAATGAACTTTATGATTTCTTAATACAAGACCTAAAATAACATAAACCTCGTATTAATGGGACCTAAGTAAACACGTTAGTTATCGGATCGTTTAAGCTGTTCTGTAAATTCTAAGAGCTCAGCTAGCGAAGCAATCTAGGTGTAAATGAAATAAACGAGGTTCTATTAATTTGTTTATTCTCAGCTGTACTTGATTATAGTTTTTAAATACCATGCGCTCTTTGTTCTAAAATAAAAAGCTTTGTTTTTTATTAAGAAAGATTTACTTTATTTAATCTTCTGCCTTTTTAGGATTCGTGTTAAAAGGGTGAACGGCCCGAATACTAAAGCTAAGCTTCCTTCTGTTACTAGCTACATTTCATAAATTTTCACAAAAAATATCAAGCTTTTAAGTTACGGTTACCCTAGTCATCAAATTGATAAGTGACAATTTCTTTTTGAAAATCCAATTTTCTTTAACGATCAGAGAATGTAATTATTCATTTAATATAGAGAGGTATTTGATCAAGACAAACTTTTATTATTTAATCTTCTGCCATTTTATTAGACGTATTATTTTTTGTTAATCAAATACCCAGCGGCGAAAATAATGATACTTGAGACTTGAGACCACTGGAAAAAAACGTAGTTATGAAATATAATAGAAACTAGGGCAGTATCAATTTCAAAGTATCTGCTATCAAAAGTTGGCAAAAGTTTGGGAATGGATGGTTGTTCCGAGGAAATAGCTCAGAATAGTTACATTTCGGAACTTTTAATTTGGTATGCAATAACAAACGAGTGTAGCAGTCATTTAATATACTTTAGATATGAATGTAAAGTTACTTAAGAGTCGTATTATATCATAAAGATCGAAGTATCTAAAGAAAGATAGGACCTAAAATAGCACTGACAACAGGTTTTTTTAGGCTTAAAAACTTTATCTTTTTAAACTGGATCTTCTAGGACAGACCTAGATTCTGACAGAGAACTAAATTTTAACAACTTTTGTATGTAACATGTCTCAGGATAAACTACCAACATAAGCTAAATATTTTGAGTTCCCATGAGAATCAAAATCTGGTTAAAAAATATATCATCGACTGCATTGTAAACTACAAACATGACATCTTGTATTTCAAGTGAACTTTATGTTTTATTTTCCACTGGCTTTCATTCGGCGTTTCGCTACTTTGATCACAGATTCTTTTAGCCGTCCGTAATTACATTACCGGCTGTGCGGAATTGTCGACTACGACTTAGAACCTTATTGGATGAAAAATAAATCGTTGAATGTATGTTTTATAGAAAATAAACTAACGGAACTTTACGGTTGCTATTTATTTCAAATCTCAAATTTCCTTGGTTTATTTTATGAAACTGCAACATAGAAAGAATTTTCTAGGGTCTTTCTGGCTTCTAATTAAAAGGAGATTAATCCATTTTGCTATATTTATAACGGTAATACCAAAATTCCTACTGGAGTAATTATTGTAACGTTTTAAAAGTATATAAAATATGGCCTTCTTCAAATAAAAAACCTTCAAACTTTTCAAAAAAAATAATTGAGATCTCAACTACAAAAAGCAAAAAATAATCTTATAAGTGCCAATTTCTTCTGAGATTTAAATACTAACTTTATTTCATCGTATTAAAATAAAAGCAGAACTGAATAAAATGTATTTTAAAGCCGCAAGATCCAACTTCGCGGTTAGACTAGTCTGAGGTTCATAATTGACCTGATTTTCTGCAGTCTAAGTTCTCAAGAAGTCAAGAGTTGTCTTACTTTTATAAATATTCATATTATTTTAGTATTGTCAGGTAGCTCTGGTTTTAGCAGTATTTCCAATCTCTTTGAATGACTAGATTGAAAGTTTCAGGTCTTTGTTTCTTTTTACGTCTTTTTAACGGCCACTTTTAATGAATTTCATTTTAATACTTAGGTAAGCTATCCACAGGCGGACGACCAAAATATATTTTTTACCACTCAACCTTTGAGTGGAGCATAAACAGAGATGGTAGACGAGATAACAATTCGTATTAGGACTGCATTTTTAGTACACAAGTTGAAAACCAGTCTCATGTTCCCAGTCATCCCCCTTTTCTTGGATACTAAGTATATACTTCAGAAAGTGCTAGCAAAGCGGCCTGTCGACAATGTGGCATGGCCTAAAGGCTGGCTATTACCTCGTTGAGGTTTTGCATTGCTCACCAACGTAGCAGTGACGTTAGCCGTGATAACAAACGCAATAGGCAACAGTGACACTTATTGAATTGAATTTTCATTACGTGTCATCATGACTGTGTATGGTATAGTTAGGCAAAGCAAGGCTTTCACGGCTTGAAACGCTCCAGGCTATTAAAATTTCATCTGTCTTGCTTCAAGAAATTAACCTACGAAATTTTAAGTCTTATAACTTATCTTTGAAATGTGGTAAAACTTCAAGATATTTGTTACTTATAAGACTTGAGACGGGTAACTTTTGAAGTTTCTAGTCGTGTCTTATTTCACAAGCTCTATTGAAACTTTGCCAGGCCTAATACGCACGCCTTTTGAAAACTGATCAAGCAATCCAATAAAGCTGTTCTAATTCTTCGACCAAATTCGAAGCCCTATTTCACAGGCGACCTATTTCAAATCCAGCAGTAAATTCTGAGAAACGACAATCCCACACCAAAGTAGACTCACCCATGTTAATTTAATGTCAACTACAAAATAGTACTAAAATCAATTTAGAATCTCCTCATTAACGCTTATAAAAGTTCTTCTTTCATAAGGAAAGAGGCTTTATGTAATAACGTCATAAGCTGACCTCCTTTCTTTAGTGCTCTGATCATAAAACACAGGAAATTGATGGATGTACTTCATCCAAGATTTATAGAGAGTGTCTTTCTGAGAAGCTTCTAAGTATATTATTTAGACATCAGTTCTTATTATGTAATAAATAATAAGTTTAGGACATACTATCTTTTCATGGAAAGTAATTTATTAGTAGCATTAGGCGAAATTACCGTTTTGATGTAGTACGCACTTTACTGTAACGACGCGATGAGATGAAGTAATATTTTTAAGGAATTTACTAACATTTAAATATAATGTAATATGAGCTTCTACAGAAGGACTGTGACTATTACAGACACGCAAAGCAGGTACATCATCTTGCTTTGTGAACAACAGTTCTGCTTCAAGAGGAAGCTCTAGAAGAAGAACACGTGAATAATTAAGCAGCGCAAACATGCCAGCCATTACATGTTGTTTTCAGTATGTTTACCAAGTGCAAGTAAGTCAGGCAGTGTTTGTGAGCCTCGCCTAACACAATGCAAGCAAAATTATTTATAGATAGGTGTATATAAGATTCGTTCAGGTGTAAAACTCCTTCTTTTATATATCCTTAAATATATAAATATTTATGGGAAGTATATTTAGTAGAATATTTTTTGTTTTTCCTTTACACATATATAATATACCTACAAAAAACATGTGTTTTATGCAAAGTATTAGTTTATACACATAATAATTAAAAGCACTTTATCATCGTCAGTAGTGTTAATCCATTTAGGGTTTACTTAAGTATGTGAACCCAAGTGTCAAGGGAACCCTCATCTACAAACAATATTCAGGACCTTAGTTCAAGCCTAACGTCAGAAAACCATACATTGTATGTGACCATAAGATACTTTAATACAAAGAACTGAAAAGTCTCCTATGCCTCAAATAACCATAATAAAAAGGAAAAGATTTTTATTTCAAACTCTAGCCAAGTAAAAGAATAATGCAATGTAATAAATAAGGTTATGATTCCATAAACTTCTAAATCTTTTATACGATTATTTCTCACCTAATCCGGTGTATAAAAGTCTGCTACATTGTCACACTACCCACTACTTTATAAAAAGCCCTTTGATATCTGTTTTATGTCTGAGGACCTACCATCTTCTTTTAAATAAAAAACTTGTTAGTGCGGAAAAGAGACGCTGATCTACGTCATGTAGAGCGCTGTCTCGTTCCGACACCTCGAACAGATATTTTAGTTGGTCTTCTCAGCAAAGGTCTTCATCGTATTTATTCGCCCTCCGTTTGATGTCTTTGTAGAATACATTCTCACACGCTCCCATTGTTCACTTTTGCAATTTTACGCGTAATATACTTTGAAGCGTTACGTCAGGTCGTGTTGTGTTGACAAACGAGATTAGTAGGTATATGTGAGTGGCGTCGGCGAAAAGCGGAAGACGTTGTATCACGATTCGAGTTAAGGCCGTAAGCGTATGGCAATACCCGATTTCTCCCCCGAGGAATTCTTGGTTAGACGTAGAATCCTTATGAACCAAGACGCGTTTGTCTTTCATACTAAGCTAACTTTTTAGACCAAATTAACAGAAATCTAACAAACATTTTTACTTGGCCTAATGCCGGATAGAGGCGTTTTATACCAGAATTTTTAGCCCAGTTCAATATAATTCCTTAACAGTTTCTGAAGTATTTTAGTCAAATGATCAAGACCTTAAATTTGTATTTAAAAATACTTTTACCTAACTATCCTTATATTCTTTTCTCTTTAAAAAAACGACGATAAGTAAGGAATTTAATCCTACTGTTTTCGGGGTTTTCACAAACATACAAACCTCGTTCACAAAGACGCCAAGATAATCTTAACACTCTCTTCCAGATGTTTTTTTATAAAGAAGCTTTTCAAGTGCTGTAGAACGCACTCGGTCCTTACGTTGAATTATTTGAGATGGAATTGTTTAACGATAGATGCTTGATAAGTGATTCATATTTTAAATCTAGACTCGAGTATTTTTATTATGCACTAACGTGTTTCAGCTGACCCAGAGGTAGTAGGAGTAGGCTTTTTCAGGTGTTTACATTCACATAAATTACTCTAATGCAGTTCTAAACTATCGCACTTAAGGAGATATACTAGCATGAAACTCAATAATTTACCCTTTTCAATATAGCAATTTTAGTTTTTTCGTTCATTGTTGTTAATGTATAAAAAACATCGTAAGTGAGCAAATGGAGGTTATATATTTTACTAAATTGTCGTAACTTTTTGCAAAAGTAGACACTCCTTCTTCACTTTGCTTTTCTGCCATCTTCAAGATTTATAGTGGTCACATAAAATGTACGAGTAACTTAAAGCTCTAAGAAACTTTTATAACTTATTATAAGTTAGTTCGAGATAAAATGGAAGACTTAGCGACCTCCTTACGACTGCAGGTATAAAGGTACGAAGGAAACGGTCAATTGCGACGACCATTAGCCAACCTAATAACTCGTGACTTACTCGGTATGAAGGGCAATTTCATTTATACTAACCATATTTGATAAAAGAGTCTAATATATAAAAGTACTGGAAATGTAGGTACCAAGGTTTTGTTTTGGTAAGATTAAAATTAGAAAGGATGTAAACTCATCACACTTTTCAGTAAGTTTCGTGACGGCGGATTCTTAATGTTTTTTTTTTAAGATTTGCTTTCGAAGTAACTAATAAACGTGGATAGACGTACAAAACTATTATCTTTATTGAATATATAATTAAATTAATTATCTTGGAATCATCACCGACTCTACCATCATCTAATTTTCTGAGAAAATCTAAATACTGTAAAAAATTTAAGACAATATTTATTCCTTCAAGTCTTGATACCATTCTGAGTCATATTTTGAACAACAATGACGTAAGAATGAAAATCCTATAATTGTGTCGTAAGAAAATCAATATTACTAATTTGCATAAGTATATATTTACTGTTTATATGGTGTACGCATGCGGTTTGTTTGATTTTTTAATTTATTTCTATATATTCTTGTAGATAAATATGTCCGACTCGGATGTTGGGTTTTCCTCTGGGCTAACGAAATTTCCCAACTGTTCGTGTGCCTCTGACGTGGATACTTTTTTTCTATTAATTACATCGTACGTGATCTTCGATGGCAATATTCTGATTACCATTTTTATTTTGTTAATATGGGAAACTGAACATTTTAAAGAATTTTATTCGTTAGCACTACTCTACGAAGATTTTCCAATAAAGAATATATTCATTCATTTTTCAGTCTATTGTAAATAAGCAAAAAACTTTGATTCGATTTTAGTGAAAAAAACTGTATTTTAGTTGACTTGAATTGAAATTTGAAATTTTGAAAATTGAAATGAGAAACAAAAAAGTATAAACATATAGATGAATAAATAAACTCTTCTTATATTTAATCGTAAATCTTAGTCGGTGGTTGGGTTATTTTGAAGACCTAAATTCGTTTCATTTGGATGTACGGGACTAGACAGCTGCATGCGGAAATTCGTAGCTCGTCGATGTACACATGGAACTATCCGTTTATAACAAAGAGTAGCCAGCTTCTAGATGTAGGTATGTATTGCCACCGTCTTATAGATGTCGCTTATGTTATAAAAACAATTGAGCATAACCTCCAAGCAACATTTAACTGTTTTTAATTCTAAGTCATCTAAAAAATAGATACTTAATGTTTAATACATATATGTATGTACACTAGATACTCGTAGTACAATCAAATTCTCGGAGTATGTTCTTTGTCAATGTTGCTAATTTTCACAAATTAAATCCTATAATTAACACATTCAAATCGTTTACTTTTTAGATTTACTCAATTTACTTACTATTCAAACAATTAACACCTCACGTACCGGGGTTTTGCTCTGACGTAGCAAATGTCCGGAGTGCTACGAGATCTACGATGCCGCTACGTGCTACGCTCCACACGTAGCTGCTTAGGTTTATCGCTCGCTTTCAGTATTTGTTCTTATGTTACGCCAGTTTTTTGGTATTATACCACTGAGTGTTGTATTGACTTATTGAACGTATTTCTACTAAACTGATTACTACATAAATTGGGAAACAGTATTTTGTTTATCCAACATACATACATAGGTACACGTAGTTTAGAAAACACCCATCTTTGTTTTATTTATTTAAATGACTGTTTCTTTTTATATATAATGATTCTATTTTAAATTGGGTGCTTTTCAAAAATAACCATAATTTATGTTTAAATGGTACTTTTTAAAACATGTATCTCAAATAGCATACTATTTATAAAAAATCAACGCAAATATAGCAAAAATTCGAGAAGTTTGTTAATTTTTTTGCGTTTGTGTATTATTCTCGGTTGTTCGAGAGTGATGGTACAGTTTGTGTTAACACATTTTATTAACAAACTTTCGAATTCAATTAATATAGCGGGGGATTTGATCTCAAAGCAAAATAGCCTGAGCCTGCGTCACAGACCGCTACGCCACGGGAGTAGTTACAGGACGACCTGAAACTACGCTTCCCTAGTCTACAGCTTTAAACAAAATCATTATTTTCTCCCTAACCAGGAGTCATAGAATATTGATTTTTGGTTCAAAATACACTAAAAGCTTGGATCTACACGGCGCAATTTTTTATTAGTTATAAAAAACAATATTTTCGTTTTTCATAAAAATATTTATAAAAAAATACTGGAGTATAATAAAAATAATAACTACATTTACAAAAAGGATCTTATAAAATTCTAACCGAGTTTTTTTAAATAAAACTGAAATCCTGATGCTACATTAAAAGCCTTCGACATATCATATCTGCTGCAATACAGTGCGGCATTGCGCAGCCTTGGTTTCGAAGGTTGTATATCATCGCCGGCAATGTATTGCTACTCGTAGGTTTTCTCTCGAATCTATATCAGGCTTCAATGTGCATTGGTTGCACGTTGTACATTGCCGTTCGGTATTATTCGGCTAACTTCGGGAAGCTTTCCCACCCCCTTGTCGATGTATTTCAATTGATATCCATCGGCTATTAACTTGAATTACTTGGATGCAATTCAATGCAAATTCTTCGCAATGAGGAAGATATGAAAACCATTACTTCTTCTCTTCGTCTTGCTTTCTTGAACTATTACTGCACTTGAAATTAAAAGTCGTACAAATATGTAAAAATGAAACTTCTAAACATACGTTATGATGTCACGTCAACTGAAATCAATTAGCAATCGGTTTAATTTTTAAAAGCTACATAGTTGCATATGAAAAAAAAACGATTTTCCTAAAATATTATGCAATACGTATCAACACTAGAGATATGTCTACGTGACAGTATAGGTGTAGGTAATATTTATTTAGTATATAAGTCTATCACACCTATATAGTTAAACTGTAATAATTTAAATACAATTCATAGTATAATATATACTTACTAAGAGGAATAATAAATAAAATATTTCACAAAACGGAAGTCGTTTACAAATATTGATTTTACATATTTAGAATTGTCAAATTCTCCAAAATAGCACGCAAACACGTATGTTAATTAACATGATGAAATTTCCTTCCAGGTAATGTTATGTGGACAAACATATTTAACGTAGATACACAAATAACGAATCATGCGTAAAGAGATATCTTCCATTCCGCCTCAAGAAACACATATGTATGTATTTTCTTTAGGAATGTTATCCCACTTTGATCTCGAGCCCGTATAATAATGGTATTTGTAAGTACAATCGTTCACAAGACATATCGAAAATATTTTGTTTTGTACAGTTTGAAGAAACAAACTGTCAATATCAGTGTGTTTCAAGACTGATTAATTCACGTGAATTGTGATGTATTTAAAAGTAAACATTTTACAAAGAGACATTGACAGAGATTAATTTATTTTTAGCAGCCAACTGAGATACTGCTGGTTTATGTTTATTTTTAGAAAACGGATTAAACATTTTATTCCTTGTTTCGACTTATCCGTTTTTCACAAACATTCAAGTCATAAGTCACTTTCAGGAACGTTTTGCTATTTTCAATCATATTATAATCATATTCTGTTTCTGTAGAGAAATTAATAAAAAATATGTATTGTTATTTAGTGGACTAAGTGATGTACCAGGATTAAATAAAATAAGTAGGACTCTTTGTCATTGCCCTATCCCTAGTATAACAATGTCATCATTTTAATACTTATTTACAAAATCGATTATTCTTAAACAGTTTGGGTCACATGAAAATTGGAATTCCTATTTGTCATCCGATTAATATCTGTATAGATGAGTATGAGGACGATTAAAACCCTCGTTATCTATTATTAATTAAAATAAAACAAAGCCAATTCTTGAAATAAAAATTGTTATATTTTAAAAATTGGCTGAGCTTTCTAGGTTTTTTTTTATGTGCGGAAGCTATTTTAAATTTACCCGGATTCTTAAACATATGTAAAGATTTTATTCTAAGAAATGTATGTGACTGAATCGGACAGTGAAATGTTGAAAAATATTAAAATGTTATTCTATTGTTACAGATGAAGCTCCGGTGATCTTCAAGGATGAGTCGGAATTCAAGCGTAGCGGACTCCAATGGAGAGCTGAGAATACTTCTAGTGGTGACCGTAGTGATCGGTCTCCTGCTCATGTTTTCTCTGTTAATGTGCTACGCGTGCGTCCTCAAGCGACTATGTTGCGGTACGCCGAGGGAGCGGGCGAAGAATGTGGGCTATCCAAGAAGAACGGAGAGCTACCCGATGGGTGACGTCACGCTGCTGTCACAGCCGACAGAAAGCGAACGGGTGTAGACAACCGTGACTCGAAACCAAACTAAGGGCATCTAAAAGAAAAGAGATGCCGCTCTACGCTGTGTAGCACCGTCTCCCTTCCACAACTTCCAAGATGACGTCCTGGCGAATCAGAGGAAGACCTTTTTTACAACCCTCTTTTTGTTTAGCCTAGTGATGTCGGAACCACTCGATCCTAGTTAACTTAGTACACTAACTTAAAGGTGTTTAAAATCTTATCTCTGTCTAAATATATTTCATGACTGGCAAACAGATCCTACGTCAGGTGAATGGATGAGTGGGAATACCATTTATAAAAATATTATTTAGATCATCTGAAGTCTAAAAAAGGAATATAAGCAAAAATAAAAATAGTCAGTTTAATAAGATCTACGTATGAGTAACCATCCAGTAAAGTAAATTATATATATTACACATTTCAAGACTGATTTAGGTTTTGTAACCGTCATTGCAAATCATCAGTTGTTTGATATGTTTACGTTGAACTTAAATCATTGTTTTAGACGTAACTTACTACTATTATTCATACTATTAAACCAACGACCGGCGGCTAGAAGAAATGTTTTTTAATTAAATTGTGAGAGTTTAGCTAAGAATGTTGGGAAAATGTTTTGTGGAAGTAGGTAACTGTAATATAAAGCCAATGAATATAATCTTTTCTAGCTAGGGAGATTGAAAATGTATTGTGAAAACTATCTGAGTATGTTTACAGACCAAATAGGTATTTATATGCAACATAAAAAAAGGAATTAACTGCCCCTACCAGAGTAGCTGGCATCAACTACTGCAAGTGACGGAAAAGAATAAAAAAATCCGTAGGTATTAGACATTACACTGTTTCTGAGTTTGCCTGCCATGGCATTTGTTCCTGTGTTTGACAATCATTTATATACTTTATTTTTATACCAATCAGATCCCATTTAAATAACTTTGAACTGACCAATAAAGTAGGTACTTATAACCACCTTGTAACCATTAATAAAGCGCAGGCTTTACTAAAAGAGTAAGAGCCCCTGGACGCCAGAACTACGTTACTTTATAAAGGCTGAAACTTTGTCAGCAGATGCTCCCAACATAGGTAAGAACAATGGTCGATTATGGAGTTTGGGTCATGGTGGCTTTGGCAGATAAACGGTACTAAAGGTGCACCGTGCAAGGTACTATGTTGTAGCATACGCTGACAAACTTTCAGCTTTTATAAAATAACGTAGGTCTCGCGCTCTCTCCACAGGCTCTTACTTAGACCATATACATACCTTATTTCAGCGATTTACTATTTATCCAAACATGGGTTGATTAAAAACTTTACCGAAAAAGGGTTGACACAAAGTTCTAAATTAAGTTGGCCAGACGCATAGCTTAAGCTGATAACAGCCCAAGTTTGTATCTAATTGTATATTAGACTGTCAAAATAATGAATAAATTGTGTTTTGTAGCGGAATATATATTACTACTATCCTTGCAAATTGCTTATGCACGTGGCCGCCATATTGGTATCGTAAATAACAAGTTCTTATTGCCAGCCTTTTTCATGCTGCTCTTTACATCAGGGTGATGTAACATACTCCAAAATGAGACAAGATTAATGCTCGTACGAGGACTAACGACCTTGATTTGCCCGACGTTTCGACCAGATTACACCGGCCGTGGTCACAAGCAGACTCAGAATCCCCATATTCTTTTATGTGAATATATAATTATACAACGCGAATTTTAAATATAAGATTAATGCTCATTAGCAATTTGCGAGGATAAGAATACCTACTATAATGTAATAAGTAGTATAATGTGTGATTGCAGTAACTTGTAAATAACTTTTTTTCTAAAACAATTTTACCCGAATGTGATCGTGGTTTTATTTTATTTAAAAAGGTTGATTATACAGTATCCAAGAAACCAGCGCATATCCAAGATGGGTAAGTATTAAATACTGGGTTTATCATAAATATTTTTTTATTATTTTATTAGTTTTCTGCGTAAAATAATAAAAAAAAAATTTAGGCACGAAGCGGAACATAATTGACTTTTTTCTTTGAATATTTAATATTCAATGATTGGGAGGCCTGCTGATCTTAACAAAAGGAATCAACATTGGGTGCAATATATATTTACTAAGTCATTGTCACTTATAAACACTTATAGATAGGGCCTTGCAATAGCTCAAACATTACCTACTTCAATAAGGAAATACGTTTTGGAGATTAAATACAAGTATAACAAACACGTGAAATAAAACGTCATTTATTAACAAAACCTCATTTATTTTAAAGGAAGAAGGCATACTATAGAAGGCACTAACGTCACTGACTGATATAAATTCGTTTAAGGCGAACTCCATTTTATCACATAGCTTTAAAAGCTGGACTACACCAAATGAAACCTTTTAAAGAACATCTTATATACTACATTTACTAGTATTAACTATCAACGTATTGTACGAACATAACGATTTACTACACTAATTGAATTAATGTATATATTTCAATTCCTTTTCCTTCTCCAATTTCCCATGAAACTTATATACCTATCAATGTTCTTTTACATAATCGTTTCGGTTGCATTCGACATAGACCAACTTATAAACACATATCGCTTGACTGTAATTTTATCCATAATCATAAATATTAAATAGATTTACTTTATAATAAGATCGCTATACATAAATACAAAATGTTCAATAAAAATATTTATATAATCATAATTTGATTGAATATGTTTCTTCATGAATCTAAATATTTCTTATACTCAACAATAACAATAATAGGTAGGATACCTCAACATTCATAATTCTCTTAGCATTAAAAATATTTATAGGACTTTAATATTGATTGTAAGCTCACCATTGTGATAAGTGGACGAAACCTGTTGTAAATATTATTATGACACTTAGGAAGGATTTGATTAAGGCCGTCTTTTTATCTCCAACATCTCGAATCGACTAGGGCACAATAAAATAAGAACTAAATTAGTTGAAACAGCCTCCCATCTCATTTGCATGGGTAAACTTTATATTTCTATCAGAATAGGCAGTAAAAGTAGACGAGTATTAAAGTACAAGACGTATTTCATATTTCATTCAGACGTATAAATATATCAACCGAAATAAAGACATCGTTTCATTGCTTTAGCTTGTACCTAAACATTTTTACAATACATAATATGAGCCCTAGTAAAGACGAGTTATGGAGACTTCACAAAGCTGATATAAATGTTCAACAAACATGTACGTTAGGGTGTATAACTCTGTTCTCGCAGAACGCCGTGGACCATGGTCCTCAACGACTGCGGCTTGCAGTACTCCTCCAGCCAGTTGAACACGCCCGCTGAGAACTCCGCAAAGTTATTCGTTGGCACACCCTCGAAAGACTCGAATAGCTTGTCCATTATACCCTGGAACTGAGAAAGAAAAAAATAGTCAATATACTCTACATAAAACTAAAATTTTAAATTCTTATTAATTTCTAAAAATTCTCGAATGTTAAAAAACTGTATTGCCTGTCTGTCCTTATTTCTACTGGTGATACATATGTTTATAGGATTATTGAGAATTCCGTCAATTTCCCTACATGACGGCGTTAAATTGTCTTGAGCTTAATCTAAATAAGAAATCACATAAAAATCGTATTATCTTAGTGGCGTCATCATCAGCCTAGCCTTTTCCAAACTATGGTAGGGTCGGCTTCCAATCTTAGTGGCATCTAGAGCAAAAATGTCCTAGATCTAAAAAAATAAGCAAAATTGGTAAATATTGTCCGTCTTAAAAACTATCATTGCAGTTGTGGAAGCGTGACTACGTACTACAAGTTGTAGAAGGTCTGCAGTCATTTTACTTAAAGACGCGGTGGTAGGCCTTAAGGATCGGAGTCGTTATAGCGATTGTCATACACGTACCACTAAGAACTTGTCCTGATCGGTGAGCCTCTGCTCGCTGTGTCCGGGCACGGAGTGCTGCGCCTTCACGATCTGCTCGTAGTTGGCCTGCATGATGCGCAGCGCCACCACGTCCTTGCGGAGGGCGTTGCGCTCTTCTTCTTGCCGGCGACGCTGCTGCAGCAGGTATTGGATGTAGTCGATTGACTTTTGAAGAACCTGGAATTAAGAACGAATGTTTTATATGATGAAACGGTAAATATTTGTGGGAAAAAGGCTTTGGTGAAACAAAGAAGTGAAGACTTAATCTAAATTGCTATCTGAAACAGTAGTAGTAGTTACTAACGACATAAACTAGATAAAGTAGAGGTAAAATATTCGTGATTGTATCAAGTAAAGGCCAGCCTATATTCCTGTTTTAGATAATGACTGAAATGTGTTTGACTGCACGGATGTTGAGGGCCGCCACATATCTCAAAACTAAAAGTTCTACTTTTAAGTAAGCCAAATTCTTATCGCTTAGTCTCTTGGTAAGTGCAATCGCGAAATAATAACAGCGTTATACATCCCACTGCTGAACACAGGCCGTTTCCCGTATTGGCAAAAAATATTGTTGCAGAATATAAGAAGTAATATAATTCTTCTAGTTCATTAGAATTATTTATAATTCAACCCTTGAATATTCACGATAGCGTATTACTAGTAACACGTTGTGACAGCGTGATAGGTGAAGAGGTGTCATTGGCCTTCATATCGAAGTATATCGGTGAGGCAACATAACGCGGAATTTATCTACTCCTAGTGATTCTGCTCGACTAAAACGATAGTAAGCCGTTATCTTGAGTATTGATTACTGTTTTATATGGATTTTTGAACTCTATTCTTAAATTGTACTTTAAATAATAATAACCTCCTATAATCATTGGTATATCATTTACTTGCCAAACAATTTTTTTTTGACAAGCTTTTGCTAAATGCGTTTCTAAGCAACATTTACGCATACATGTACACGTGTAGCCTTGTTAAAACTTAAAAGATAAGCACCCATCGAGTTTCGCATTTTTAAGAAAGAAATCATTTTTATGCTACAAATAAAATGCGATTGTGTACAATACTCTGCTATCCAGGTCCGTCTACATGTCATACTGCTCATTTAGAGCAGTAATAATGCAAAATTTGTTCTCTTAGTATAGTCAAAAATACGTCTAAGCGAACATCTAACAGTGTCTGCTTATTGCATATTAAGAAATGACACTACAGAACAAAAATCAATGATAATGAAATCAAAACAGTTATGCAGTTATTACATAAACAGCTCAACGCTGTCTATATTGAGTATTGATCGGTGGCAAGGTTATGACAAAATGTTGATAACCCCTGGCATAAATGATAAGGGTGTCAACTCACCGCAGCTTTACTTGGCTTGTAACCTGACGCGTCGGTCTGTTGGCAGGTCGGGACCAACTCCTGGAGGGAATCGTACCCCTTCTTTATGGCATCTCGTCTTTTCTGCTCGGCCTGGAATTAAAACAAACGATCATTAGTTTAATTAGTATTAAATTGTTGAATATTATCCCAGAAGCTTAGCAAAGCTAGTCAAAAATATACCATATTCATTACTTCAAATATTTTATTACTGAACTTAACTATGTTTTAAATGTTATAGAGAGTAAATGAAAGCTTTTAAAACGTTATGAACTTTTTTTAAACTTTATAGTTGTACCTGCGACGTGAGACATATTGGCGGTTTGTTTCTGCTACATCCTACTTCCTACTAATATTACAAATGCGAAGGTTTATTCCATACATCCATACAAATTTATGAATCTTTGTTCCTCCTTCTCGCAAAAACCACTGAACGGATTTAGAAGAAACTTGGTACACAGGTAGTTTATAACCAAGATTAACACAGGATAGTTTCTATCCCAGCTTTATGTTCCCGTAGGGTCATTTACGATTTTTAGCGGGCAGGTCCGCAGGAGACAGCTAGCATTCATATAAACAAGAACTTTGGATTTGTTCCCAATGTGGAAACCCAAATGCGTTCTAAAGCGCGCCAATATCTAATCAGCCTTGATTACAAAATGTTCGATGGATCAATGTTACTTGTTTTACTGTTCTCAATATTTATGAAATAGAAGCTAATGTAAGTTTAATAATAAGCGAGATTTAATAAAAAATGAGGAATGAGAATAAGTGTTTGTTTTTTTTTATTGATATGTTCCAGCAACTGTGTCCACAAATTACATCTAGTCTATGTACATATACTTCTCTATTTTTTTATTGCATTTTTTTTTAAATATCGACTTTTTCAGTCCCGTTTTCGAAGATAACATACCCTATTTAAGACATAATTTAACATACTGAGAGAGAATGTATCAGTGACAGTAATTAAGCTCAGTCATCGCCTTATCGCAACAAAATTTCCGATTAACCTGGTTTTATTTGAGACTGTTAATTTATTATGTTCAATCTCCTTTCAAGGCTTTAAAAACATGTTTTATCGTGGTTTAATGAAGGTTTAAATTTTTTGACTAATTTTATAACTTAGATTTGTTTGCTCATTAATCCGGCCTTGTAATAGAAAGACTTCCTGCTTTATTTCTTTACATACATATTGCATGAAGAGCTTTGGTGGAAAACACGACCTCACACATTCAGGACCCTCAGCCATGAGGCATCGAGAAGGAGGAAGAATCTAAATATAGTCTTGCGGTTCTGTCTATAGGTTCAGACTTTTTTTAAATATTCTAAGAAACCGCGGTAAAGAATTGGATGAAACCGCAATCCAAATTTTGGAATCAGAAATCGCCAACAAGCAGTGAGCTTGAGTGAAAAATAACCTGTGCATAGCAGTGGCACTGACTCATAATATGAGCTCAATACTTTTATTGCATTTTACATGTATACTAGGCTGGTATTACGATTTCTTATGATACATTTATCTCTGACCAAATGATTTGTATTAAAAGTCGATAAAACAAGACTATTCTCATCATATTCTGATAGTATTCTTATCATATCTGTTAGTTGAGATAAAGAGAGACTATTATTGAAACCTGCCTCGAGAGAATTTGCTGAACGTTTAACACATTACATTATTCTAAAGATTTTTTATGACTTAATAATTATCAGAGGATAAGTAAAAAGGATTGTTATACTATCTTTATCGTAAAAATATAAATATTTCTGATAATTTTCATTCAATATAGGCCTGATCACAACGTGATAGCCGTGAGCAAATAAATATTATGTAGCTGAGTAATGATGATGGCTGAATTATTATAAGTCTATTTGCAAGCTTAGTGAATCATCGAAAATGCAAAAAAACAACACAGTGCACTTTGTTCGTAGTGAAATATACACAAAGATCTTTTTAGTTTTGATATTAAATACTTTAGTAAACCAAAATCGTTTACTCCTGTTATCTAGCTACTTTACCATTGCATTCAGTCCTACAGCATCTACCTATTCGATCTTCGTTTTTACCATAGGTTGTTTGGAAGAATAACAAAACCTTAGGCGATTAAAAAACTCAGACACAGTAACAGAGCCAGGATATAATAACATGTTGCAAAAGATCTCGTCGAGGGCATAACGCAAACACGAACTCTCGAGAACTAAAACACGATAGTAACTTATTTTTTAGTTTCTATGCAGTCGGCCTAAGCTCATGCTTTGATTGGACGCTACAGCAGAATTATTAGCAAGACAAGCCTCCAGTCAAAACAAAGATAAAAGAGAACTACGTTACCTAAGTTCACTAAGGTTAGAAAACCCGCAGGGGGCACCTGTGGGGACCAAAATATATCTGAAAATATGTCTCTGTTGCAATACATCTTAAAATTACAACGTATGCGAGTTAAGTTACATACGCCCTACCACTAGGTAAAGAAGGACCTTGACAAACAGTTTTATTCAAGAAAGTGGTAGGTTCATGGGATTTTTATGTGCTCAAGTCATTAATATCGAAAATAAAAGATTCTTATAAATTTTTGATTACATATTTTGTGACTTTTTGCATTGTCGGCATGAAACTTGATTTAAAACAATCCTGCCATCATTATCAAACCACTATTAAAAACGCACATATTGTATACAACAGTTGCATTTCCGTCTCCATACATCAATTAAGACCTCGCGCCATGAAGCGTCGCATATGTTCTATATATTGGATCGGTCTATCTGGCTTTATGGGCGTCAATTGAGTTGCGATTATGTACTTTTTCCTTCACTAGACCTTCACTCTTGTCATCTTATCATACTTACAAACTTGAATTCCAAACAGCATTAGTTTCAACACAGTCATGTAAAACGTCTTATCAGACACAGAGCAACACACACACACAAAATTCGCCAGCTTTAGCCTATTTGATTACGATGGCGCCGTCGACTTCGATTCCCAATTACAAACGTAATTCGCAAACATTATGCCCTGTTTACAATATTAAGCATTTAATAGTAAACAAGGTCAAATCACTTTATTACTTATTCACTTAACTAATAAACATTTTAATTACTGTGTTATTAGAGCAAGGAACTGTTGGAAAGTCATTAATTTCAACAACACTAAAATAACAGTATAAATTGAGGTATTGGACATATTGGCTGGGTATATGTAACATGGTTTTGTAAAACATTAAATAATTAGTTATTAGGTTCTTCTTGATTTAGGAAAGTCGCCAGCAACAAATGTATATAAACTATAGAACAAAAATACATGCTTTAAAAGATAAAAAGGGCCTAAAATTAGTAATAAACTATTGATAAGGGTTGATAATAGGTTTAAAAAGAGCAAAATAATGGCTAGATAGATTAATAACTCTACAGTTAGACAAAAAACAGATTAAAGAAAAACCTATTTGTATGTCAAGATCACATATCTAAGAAAGTGAAAGCTTAACAAATTTTGATTTTGGTAGAAAAAGGTGTAAATATCACAGCCAACAACTGATAAATCCAAAAGTCAATTGTCTCTTGCATTAAACATTGCATAAGTATGTTTTATTGTCAAACACTAGGTTTTACTATACGGGTGAATGTGCTGAGGCAATGATAAGTACTTAAATCAAATAAAGAAAATAATACAAAGAAACAAGAAAGTATCTACCAACCTTTTAACCTTTGGCAATCAGAGAATAAGAGGCATTAGAGGATCTCTTATTCACTAGATTCTTGTTGATGACATGAAATATAACATATTTCAGTATTAAGTGTTTTCAAAAAGAATATACCTGAGTGTGTGCTTCACGTCTTCTCTCCTTAAAACTAAGTGCTGAGGGCTTGTTGTCTCCGCTGTCATCTTCATCTTCTGCAATGTTAAAATCTATACATGAGTATGTTACTTATAAACATATATTTTTTTTAATTAATTCCCATACAGTCCCAATATTGATGATATTACTCTACATTGATACATTCAAACCTATTAAATTTTCACATCTTACAGATTGGTTCTCATTACAGTTGTTACTATTTAAAGATACTAAATACATTTAATTAATTGTACACACAATGAAGCATCTACTGTAAAAAGGAAAGTAAATAAACTAAATTGATATCATTTATTATGTGATGAACTGACACTGCATACTTTGTAATACTCTTCGCAATTAGCTATTTAATGAAGTGCATCAGAAAAATACAAGAAACATGTTGTTGTATTTTGACATGTAAGACACCAACAAAACAATATGCTCCCAAAAGTATTTATTTACCTGTATTCTGGTTTGACGATGAAGGTGTTTGATGAATGTTTTGAATTGAGCCGTTACTTCCGCATCTTGGATACATTTTATTGAATATTTAAAATAGAACAATCTGAATGCAAAGGTTAGTAAAATTAAAATCTAGTCAATGTGAAATCTTCGTTAATGGTACATTCGGGATGAAATATATATACTATAAGGTTAACAATGTAAACAAGAAATGCGAAATTGCCATTATGTCACAGCATTTGGAGTTTGTAATCTGCAACAAATCTCAAGAACGACTTGTAAATAATTACGCACTACAAACATCACTTAATTTTTCACGACTGGCATAATCAAACTCAGAGTTGCCAGATGTGACATTTTATTTTCTGCTTATTTCTTGAGTCCAAGAATCCATGACGATTTTTTGTGAGATAAAATCAAAGTCAAAGTCAAAGCATCTTTATTGTGTTGATTGAGTAGGTTACAGGTGTTAAATATTAATAATCCAGTACTATCAGTCTATTTAGGCATACAATAATTAAATAAGATTTGTCTGAAAATTATTATAGTTCATACAAACGAAAGAAATCATCAAAATACCCAGTACAAAGTAAAATAGAGACGAATTGAAAACCTCTTCTATTTTGCATCCGGTTAAAAGTGTCTAAAATTGAATAAAAGTGTTGAAAAATAAGCTTTACTTTTTAGATTTGTTTACCAGAACTTAATCCAATACACAACTGTCCTCGCATTAAAATTAAAAACTAAAAAAATATATCGAATTGTGGCAAAATATCAAAGTATTGATCAAAAAAATAATTGCTGAGCGATGGATTTAAACAAAAAGTTTTGTCATTAGCATGTTTTATCAATAAAATTAATTACTTCCTAACCAAAGTGTGAAACGTATTGTAACATTATAATGTGAACCGTTTCGGGCGGAATACGGACTAAAATAATTCTTACTTCTTTTTTTATTTCCTTAACAATGTGATGAATAATAGACTTAGTATATTTACACTACACTAGATAAAGTTCGCTTTGGCCAATGAGTTATATATTTATGTAGTAAAATTTAATATTTTTTGAGAATATACCAAATCACTCACATTTTTATGTCGTTAGTCCAACGACAATTCAATCTCCATTTTCGATTGGGTCAAACCTAAAAGGCGCTGTGTCGAAGTCAGTAGCAATATTTTAAAAATAACAAATCCCAACTAAAAAAAAGCATATTTTTTGTGAAAGCGTAGCGCATTTGTGACTACTGCGTACAATTATAAATTTGTTTTCAAGAAAATCACTATTTAATTAACAAAAGATGTGCATGAATTCTTCAGTGGGTGAATTGTTTAATATACTATAATAGTTTAAACAAGCAATGTTACGAAATCCAACTTAATTTCCCAGCGATTAGGTACCGATCTAGTCATCCATGGCCACCATTTTAGAATTTACTCGGTGGTGCTTTGGAGTAATTTATTTTTGTTGTATGAAGAAAATGAACGGTTTTCAATAAAATTATTGCCATTTAGGTCTTTATTTCTTTGCCTTTGTATCTATAATTCTCCCGGATTCAATAATCGAGTATAAAATGCTTATTTTCGAATTTTATGTGAGTGACTCCATAGACTAGTTTAGTTTTCAGAAATATCTAAGTGAAGTCTAAACTGGTGGAAAATGGTGTCGACGAGGCAAATGAGCAGCGTCGGAAGTGGCAATGGAGGCAGCGATGGTGCGGGTCCTTCGCATGCGGAGCCCGTGGCGGTGTCCCGCGTCACTCGTCACTCCAGCGCCTTGATGCCGGGAGGCTCCTCGCCGCACGCCAGTACCTCCAAGTGCACTTCAATATTGCCCGCTCCTAAGACCTACACCACTAACTTACTAGATCTGCCTGTGGAAGTTATTGAGAAGATTATATGCTATTTGGGCTTCAAAAGTGTTTCACATCTCAGAATGGTTAATATTTTAGTATGCAGTTGCATTTTTAATAATCATTGGCTTATTACAAGTTATTTTTGCATGAAATGAAGTAGAATACCTTCAATATTACAATTATTATTGAATTTACTGTCCTCAGTACTAAGAGTTTTTATAAAAAATCCAATTTTCAGAGTTTTAGTAGCATCACAGGTCATGTTTTTTCAATGAGTGATACATAATCAATATAGTCATGTTAAATTAATCAGATCTGTACCTGCCTTCTTTAAATAAATATAAATTTTAAATTCCTTGAATTGTTATGAGGTTTAAAACAAAAGTGGTGAAATTTTCAAGTAATAAATTGGTTTCTAAGCAAAAATTCTAGAAGTTAATAGATTTTTTACAAACCTCAGTCAGTTAAGACACTTGTACTTTGAATCACTTTGATTTCATGGTTATTTTCCTGTTTTGATCACTCATAAATCAAGTAATGCAAACCATAACATATTATTAAAATGGTTCAGACTTTATACTGGGTATGCATTACTTTTCTGCCAATTGTTTTCTTATGAAACCAGCATTCATTGGTTGCAATATTTAATATGTTAAATTGAACTTCATCCATCTAACACCAAATTCTTTTTTCAGGTCAACCGGCAGTTCAATTCAGTATGTAGTAGTATATTAAATTCTACATTTCAACGGTTACAAAATCAAATGTTACATAGATTTCAATCAATAAAAGCCAAGATGCCTCGTAGAGAGTCTGCTCGTAGGAGTCACCCATTGGCATGTGAATCGGATATCATTGAGACCTTACACATGAGACTGAGTCTCCTACAAATGACATTTGGGAAGCACATTGAGAGGAAACATTGCTGTTTCTTCCCTGGAGAGGTAAGCATTCTTTTTATAATATAACAAATTAACTTAATTTTAAAATTTCAGATTTAATGGTTGTGAGGCCTTTGCCCCACAGTTCCTAAGCTTTTTGTGGACAGTACTTGTATTTAAAGCTAGCTTTGTGTTCATCATAGCATCTTTGGAATATTACAATTATTTGCATATGAATTAATTATGTATGTGCTGCTATAACAATTTTTCTCAGCAACAGTCCAAGGTACAAAAGTCTAGCATTAGTAAGCATTTAATTGAGACAATTAGAACACAAAGTTTGTGTTCATTATTTTTGGTTACGTAAACCATTTGTCTAGTTTTTAATGACTTGATTTTTACTATAACCTCTTTTTAATGACACTTGCTTTGCAATGATTGATTATCCAAGTAGGGAGATTATATCAGTATGTATTAGTGCTTATTAATTATCAGGATGTTTATCGAAAATCAAGTACTTAGTAATCAACCAGCTTACTGATTGATTTATGATCAGTGCTCAATCTTTCTCTGTATGGGAAGAGGCTTTTGCTCAGCTGTGGGACTTACAAAGGCTAGTTTTATTTAAACAAGAAGAGGAACAAACCAACTGTTGTTGAGCAATTGGGCAACGTAAGGTTTTTAAACACATAACCACGACAGCTCGACAGGTTTAACTAAAAAGCGTGTTTCGTTGTAACCAAAGTCACGCGGCTGTGGTTAGTCGCGTCCTTTTTCACAAGAGGTTACAAACTGTGCAATTTCTATTACTATTTCTTGCATCACTGTAGCATTTGCCTCCGAACAAACGCGTTTTACCTTTAATATTATGATTACTGGCAATCGTTGTTTTAATTGGGATTTTCGGCTTCAGTCATGTAAAAAATATGCCTTTCTTAAAAAGTGAACATCTTTTAAGAGCTCTCCTTACCACATCTACCGTCTATTTTGATCTCCAATCTTTCACGGCCCTTATTACTCTTTATAGCGTTAAATGGATATTTAAGGTTAGTCATTAAGGTCGTTTAATACCGCTACCATTGCATCGGCAGATCATAATTCGGTTTTAGATTTCCATAACTGTTAAAAGAAAAAACGTGTCGACTGTTTCGCTAAGTCATTCATACTTAAACAAATCGTGGCCGATCGGAATCCGTCAGTCATGCCGTCAGGCTTCGTGATTTCGAAAAAAGAGTAGTTTACAATTTGAGGTTTCTAGAGGTTCATGTTACCTTTGATCATACGTAGTATTATGGGATTTGTGTTTAACCGTATTGTTCGTAAATAATAGCAAGCGATCATTTTTTATTCCATCCTGTTTACAAATACATGACGTTATTACTGTTCTGATACTATTTCCGATTTGCATGTCTTTCCTTTCTTCATCAATAACGAATGCTTCGATCGATATTCCTTCAAAACGTGTCGTATGATACGTAGTTAAAATCTGCCGCCGCGGCGCCGTCACCATACTAAATAAAAGGGATTATAAATAGACAGTGCATTTTACAAAAACGTCTAATTTTAAAAATCGGAGTCCCTTGGCGTTGTATGCATTTAGACGTTATTCGAAACTGCCTTCTCTTTACGTTAGATTTTAGAGTTATTCGTAATATCTTGGCAATAGAATACAGGTGCTAGTCATTGCAAAAAAGCTTCGTAATTCTTCTGAACTTAAAATAGGTTCATTTACGTGTATGAGTGAAGCTTTTTTTTCAAGTCGTTCAAAAATATATTTATTTTGAGAAAATATGATGAAATTTATTTGACGAAGTGAGATAGTGTTATGATCAAAATGTTACACTGTCTCATCCTGGGCTGTATAAAATATTCTATCTTATGTTTAAAAAAACTAGCGCGTCAGCGGTTTTATAGAACGATGACAGCAATATTTTTTATGCAATAATTACGTAATGAATGAGAATATACTTATTATTTTTTGTTTACGTTCTCGGTTATATTAAAATTAATAGGCTTTGTTCCTATTTAGTATTTGTAAGTGTAGCATACGTGGATACATTCTTAGCATACGTTCCATAATTGCTGTCGATCTAAAAGGAGTATTTAATTAAAATGGATTCAGTTGCAAGAGATCGACGTTCCAATAGTATCAAGAAACACCAAATACGATAGAATAGTACTTAAATTCTTATCAGTGTAACTTTAATATCATCTTTTTATCTCGACAGATTATATTATTGTTATTCACACCGTGTATAAGCAGTGCATAGCGCTGTAACGTCAGTTTTTCGGTATGATCATAGGAATGTGATATCGCACACGTTACGACTATGTTGTGTGATGTGTGAATGACCTGAAGTTGACACCGGGCATACCGCATTTCACGCACAACCTTTAAGGCTGCGCGATAACAACCACACCCGTATTTTTTTTGATAGCTTAACTTTCCGATTAGCTTCCTAATACTAAGTAGAATTTACTAGTAGTTTATGCTACGTTCTACAGTGAATGTAACGTAGAACGAATAGATAACTCGCTTAAAACAACTGATTCTCCTAAATCAACACGTATGACAGAATAATGTAAAATCAACACGTATTTTTTATTTTTGCATAATAAATGCAGATTTGGCAGTCTACATAAATAAATACAAATGTACACAGAAGTTAAGGCAAGAACAAGATCTTTAAAAATAAATATGAATATACGAATAGAATAATATTGAAATGACAAAAGTTCACGGTTTCAAATCGTCATTTACATAAAAAGAACCGTTAATAGGAAACCTTTGGAATCGATATGCCTATACTTCATGGTCCGAATTGTATTTTAAATAGACAAGTACCAATAATAAACCGCTACCTTTACAGAAAAATGCTTCTGGTTTTAAAGGCATACACGCCTCGCCTTAGGCTTTGTCCGCATGCAAGATGGTTAATGCGTAAATAATCATTCTACAGATTTTATCAAAACTGTCTTTGTAAGTAGTAAAATTGTAACAGATAGTGTAGTAGATAGCAGATAGATACCATCTTATATTGCAAATTTCAATTTTATTCTGCCAAAATCTTAACTGAAGGTGAGTTGCTCTATATATACGCTCACATAAGTTTGTCGTACTCCATAACAACCTTAATGTCCGTTTTGCGTTCTCCCTCGGGTATTGCAGGTAATGGTCCTGAGCGATTCCAATAGCTATTGTGCCCCTATATCAGGTACGCTTTTAAATTATTTTAGGGAAAACGGTTACTGGTCAAAATACCTGTGGACTTCGGTTCAGGTTCTTGTCTGCCTTTGAAAGGAATTCCATTTGTATCGGTGTTGTTTAACGAAGAACGTTTACTAGCAGTTGAAGTCGTAGATCGTCTTCTTTTCTCCCGAATCAATGGCATTCCGTTTAAAGTTGTCTAGCTGTTGCCAGCGGGCCTGCCCACTACAAATCAAAAATGATCCCTCTCGAAAAACTATCCAATGTTATTCCTGGTTACAAACTATCTGTATACCAAGTTTTACTCAGTGGTTTTTGCCTGTAAGAGGAACAAACATCCATACGTCCATACATCCATACATATCAGTAGGATTTGTTAAGTTACAGGCTACATTAATCGCGGCGTATAAAGTTTGGTTATGACATACCTACGTATGTTTAAGTTTTACGCAATATTAACATTACTAACCAAAAATCCATACCCATATGCGATTTCCATTAAGTATAGGGAAAATGTTTTGCCACGACCGGGGATATAACCGCGATAAGTATTGATAGGGCATCACTTATCTACGAAAATACTGGAACTTGTTTTGAAAAAAGTTCAATTCGTGTTCGGGTTATGAGTTTTAGGTACTTTTTTGACAAATCTGGTAGAAGCAAATTTTTACTCTTAGTTTGAATGGATGATTATTTCAAAATACCGTTAAGGCTTAGCAGAATATGTATATCCTACTGAGACATGTTTTAATCAAATTTACGGTTAACGAAATCAATTTATTAAAAAGAAACGATTCTTCTTCAAGTTGATATTAATCAACTGTCTGTAATAATAAGTGAATACTACTGATTCCATCAGTGATATCAAATATTTATAATTTTCTAGTAACGTAAACATGCTTAACAGCCTTTAAGGTACTTCTAATTATGTTTGTAGCAAAATAACAACTAAAACTACTTGCGCGGGTGGAGTACTCAGTCACCTTGTCTATTGTGATAATTAAGTGCGACACAAACATGCAATATCAACACAATCATGTTAATCGGATAATAATTAATACTGAGTACATTTCATACTATAAAATGTATGCGTAGATGGTTTATATTTTAGATCATTTTAGTTATAGTAAGCGTTTAAAATGTACGTGTTGCTTCTAAAATACCGATTTAACAAGTATGTATGGACTAAATACATGACTTACTTGAGAATGATGAATGAGCATGAACTGTTATGATAGCGATAACGTAAACTGTTCTACATTGCAACCTTTGTACGAACAAGTCGTTGCCAGCACCTGAGGCCATTTTATCTGCAGAACAATAATAAGCAACATACCGAACCTGGACCACTTTTGAACCCAAAAGCGTCACCTATGCTTTTCCCACGTTTATACATCGTTGTATCTGAACTGCAAGAAAAAAGTTACTAGAGTAACATTCCAGACATAAACATTAAGCTATATTTCCATTCGAATCCCACAAGTTTTAGCCATACATAAATTATTTAGAAAGCCTTCTACTTATTTGAAAGTCGAGATGGTCTGTTATAAAGCCTTGACTGGCTAACCTTATATACCTTCCACGTGTAAATGGTTTCTGTATTCCTACAACGATACGAAGCCATAATAGTCTTCAATTACCAACCCGTTTATATTTAGCTTTAGGGCCCTTTGTGCGCTGGGCCCATGTTCTAATTTCAATGCAGAGCTTGTTATAAATTTATCCTTGTGGATAAATCCGATGATACACAAAAATAACGAAGCGATATTAATTTGGGCGTGGTTTACGAAAATATGTACATTTCATCCCATTTATTATAGATTCCACGTATTGCACATAGGCAAAACAAAGAACCAAACATATTTGATGAACTCTTTATCATTTCTACTAAGTAAATAGATCTACGTAAATATTGCATTTCAGTTATTTGTTAATAATAAACAGATCATGACTCAAATGCTAACAAGTCTCCAAATATTTGCTCCTAATACTCTACTATTAGAATAAATTCCAATGATTTTCATGTTTTCTTGCTGGCGTCAATCAAATCGATCCTCTACTCAGATAAATATTGCGATAGTGCCAAAAAAATTTCAAATATGACATTTATTTTATATTGCCTATCTTTTATAGATATTAGATGAAGTATACAGTATTCTGTCATACTTAAAAACCACAACGAAATTGGCAAGACCTTACAAAGTGACTGATGAACTTTTTGATTTGACGACTATGGCCATGGAATACTTCAAAGAGCATATTGAACCTAACCTACCTGAAATTACGTATTTTGGTACTGATTTCTTTGATATCACTACGGCATTTTCACGTGAGTATTAATTTATATTTTATGTTTATATTTAAGTGATTTCCTTTCGATATCATCTAAATAGGTCTCAATTTTGTGAATGAATGTGTATTAAAAACCTATACATCAATTACAAAAAGGTTTCATCTTTATACCCACCAACTTGGTAGAATCTTATCCCTATGTAATCGCCACATGTAGAACAGACTGCATTAAACCGATGTTTCTTGCGTACAAATCAATCTTTACTCACTAAACTAATGAAACTCATATCCTTATCATTTGAAGCCGGCGAGAGCAGTAAATCGTACATCTGCCTGGACTCGCCGCCGCCCAGCGGCTTCGAGTCGTCTTCGTCGCAGCCGGTGGGCGCCAGCGTGTCGGACCGGCGCGTGTCCACGCTCAACATGTACATGGAGGAGAGCTTGCCGCCCTCGCCGCCGCCGCCGCAGAGCAACATGGTGCTCAGGAAACGGATACACCGCATAAAGCAGGGGATGAAGAAGTAAGGAATTTATTGCACACATTTTTTGTTTATACGAATGATCAATGTTACTTATTCTTTTACATTGTGCCTTCGCCTTAACAAATACACACTAAAATGTAAATTGAATCACGTTTTAGATACAACGACCAGCTGTCGGCGTTACGTAGCGATCTTCGCGGTTGCAAACGCAAGACCGCTCTCCAACAGAAACAAATAGCTGAACAACAAAAACAGATTGCCGAGCAGCAGAAGCAGACGTTGGAATACGCGAACCGTCTCGATGATTATGATAAGAAGAATGAAGAGACCAGCCGCAAGTTTCAAACTTTGCTGCAGGTGAAAAAGTAGTTTGGAAATTAGTTGTAGTGTATTTAGATACATTTGTGTAGAAAACTCATTTCATAGGCCTTGGGTTAGGTGTCGCATAGTCATAACTGTGCCAATCCGCGACAGTCGGTTTGTGATCATCAACACCTGTCTCATAGCCCAATTAAAGTATTGTTGATCATTGAAAATTATCGCACTTTCGAATAATTGCGATCCAAAAGGCGACTTCGTGTAACTGCGTATCTATTCTTACTATCCCGTCGACCAAGAAATGGCGGACAGGCAACAGCAATCAATAATGTAATAAGATCTACTAGCAAACAACAAATTTTAGTCACGAACCAACATCAGGCATTTCCCAGGCGTTTCTTAAGAATTCGGCACATTGCAAGATTTCAAGAAGTTATCAAGACCATCCTATTGCCGAGGGTATTAAGCTAGCGACACATGCATCATGCGACGTCTTCAATACCACAACTCACAAGTAAGGTTATTGTGACTAGTAACCATAGTCATCCGTTAAGTTGAGTAAGTTTTAAGTGAATGTCTGTCCCTGGCAGGGTAACTATTTTTAGTTTATGGATGTGGAATAGGATACATGAGTTTTTAATATTAGAAGCAAATCTTTTGACATTATTATATTTCTAGTCATTTATTCTTCATCAAATGATAAGCGTTTATTCATCTATCAATGGCAAGGAGTCTATAATTTATCTTCATTTGAAACTTCTAATTCATAATTTTTTTTCCTTATGCAGGAGTTAAATAAGTGCAAGACAGAGCTGCAGTACTGGCGCTCGCGCTCGCCCGCCGTGCCGCCGCTCTGCGCGGAGTGTGGCGCCGCGCTCAGGCTGTCGCCCGCGCCCTCGCTGGCACAGGTATACATGAACATATATATAACCAACATTTTACTGTATACATCATTGGATTATTGATTTTTTGGCGTGGTGTAAGCTACAATTTACATTGAAATGGTTTGATTCCAGTGGGCGGCCGGCTCGAGTTCAGAATCGGCTGAGTGTGAGGTGGGAGGAGGCGACGCCGAGGTGTTGGTCGCGCCCAGCGCGCCCGCCGACTGCGCCACAGAGCTGCCGCGCACCGAACTCAAGCCCGACGCCAAGCCCAAGCCCGACACCAAGGCCGAGCCCAAGGCCAAGCCCGAGAGCAAGGCCGAACCCAAGACCAAGCCCGAGCCCAAGGCCGCGGCGGCCGGCAAGCCCGAGCTCAAGGAGAGCAGCAAGAGCGGCAGCGAGGCGTCCGCGAGCGCCGCCAGCCCCGCCGCGCGCCTCCGCGCCTCGTGCGACGCGGGCCCCGCCGCGCACACGCCCGAGCGCAAGAAGCGCCGCCTCACGCGCCCGCGCAAGCTGTGAGCGCGCGCCGCCGCCGCCGCCGCCGCCCGCCGCTCCCGCACCCCGCTGTCCGCGGGTGGCGGGGCCCGGCAACTCTCCGTGTAGCCCGCTATAATTTCTCATTCGATCTTTAGAGTGCGAGTATTAATTTATTATTTGAAGATAGGATTTTTTTCCTACGCCTGAAGTTGCGATGGCGCTTCCTATTTCATTTTATTCGGCCGTCCGAAGCAAGGTGGCGTGTCTGGGGGTCCCTCGATTGCTAAAAGGAACTGAATAGGTATTCCTATTCTTTTACGATTAATTGATTTGCATGGTATGAGCATGGATGCGATTGTTGAATGTTTGCGATCGTATAACGCGACGCCATAAACGAAATGAGTCGGTTGACTAGTGTGTTGATAGAATTAGCATTGAATGTTATATTGGAGCGGGGTCTCCTAGTAAACCCGCTTTTGACGCGGGCTCGCCTAGACCAGGACGTTGTTGAGTAATAATAAAAACTTTGATGTACGTACGACGATCCGCAGCCAGTAACTAAGAATCTGGCGTCCATTGAAAGATTTTTTTATTCGCTCATAGTAAGTATAAATTAATATTTTATAGATTTATTAAAAGGAAACTTGTATGGATTTGGTGTGTAATACCAACAAAAATGAGATATATGTTATATGATAGGAATTACGACTGAATAGATAACATTTACCTGTATCAAGGATTCACTGTGAGATGATTGATCGTATTTCGACGATTAGAAATACAGCTTAAATAGAAGTATTCCTAAATGTAACTAGCGCATGTTGTCATTACTAAACGTAAGCTCTTCACTCATCTCCTTCTGGTGTTCGTTCATTAATGTAGCGATGTATAAATATTAGATGCATCTCAGCTGTTGATAATAGGCACCAAAACTGCACATCCTTTATTAGTATGTATTTATAAATTGATTACTTTCATGGAATATGAGACTTGCGATGCACTTGCAATGTTTAATAACTGACCAAACAGAATCGCTTAAAATTTGTAAAACAAAAGAACTATTCTTGGAACGAATTATTTGCATGGTAGAGTAAAATATTTTCCTTCAACAATTTGCAATATTATACCTTAGGAAGTATTTCCGATGTTTAGATGTAATAGTTTGATTGATCTGCATTTTACTGTTAGATTTAATGATTTGGAATTAGATCAACCGTAAAACTAATTATTTTGCAAAACGATCAATACGGATTTGTCTTATGCCTTTCTCAACTTATAATACAGACATTTTAATGACCTTTACAATAGCATTATTGTGTGATTGATTAATTTTTACGTGAGTAGTAGTTGAGTAAGCATATTTTGGTTCTTTTGCATGTAAAAATACAATAAAACTTATTTGTTTACGGTGGTTCTAAATACAAATCAATCTGCAGATATTGTTCAGGGCAGTATTCATATACCAAATGGCTAGATAGATATCTTTATGAGGACATATTATGTGTTATAAATTATTTACGATGATGATTAGTACTGGACGCTACATACAGTTGTGTCGTTGAGGTGAAGTAAAGATTAGTTGAGTAACTTAAGTATTTTACGATTTCAATATACATACAATGTTAATCTAATGTCCACTCGTGAATATTTTCATTCGTTTACATAACAGTCACCAATATTACTTTACTTAATTTAGTTCTTGTGACTATTGGGTATCCCTAGATTTTTTGAGTGCAGTAACTCAATTCTCTGTGAAGTTATTTTATCGACAGGCCTAAGACAATATTCTTGTTTGGTCAAGTCTTATTTATTAAGTCGTTTTGATCTTTGCCAGGTCACAGTGACCCATCGAAATATGCATCCATCTCAACAGATACAAATATTTTATAATCTTTTCAATCTGGCTTCCATGGATTGCAAATCTTCTGCCCATGAAAAAAGATGTTAGTTGTTCCTAGCTTTTGAAGCTCAATCCGACTTGTTTTTTAATGTTGAGGCGGTCTATTTAATTTGGCTATTGCCTTTTACTGTATCCTGGATTTTAACCATTCGAACTACTTAACGTATTATAATAATGCGTTAACCGTGATGATGATCACATTGTCACGTTAATTTATAACTATCGAAAGATATTCTTCTTTACACAACTTTAATATAAACATTATGTTTTATACCATATTCTCTCCGCCTACGATTTCATATCAAGCTTACGAGAACAAATATCAAAACTCTTTCTTTGTTCACCTCAAAGATTCGATAAAATTATTCTGTTAAAATTTTGTTCAAGTAAATGCGCTGTTAACAAACGACGATCCTATTATTCCATCGTGTATTACGGATGATTCTACGATCGTTGTTTATTGCCAGTGCGGTTAGTTTTTAATTTCTAGGTTTTACAGCCCTGATCATTTTAATTTAATAAGTGTAGTTTATAAAAGATTGTGAATAGAGGTGAAGGTTGAATGTTGTGTTTATTTGTAAATATTCTAAAATCACACGTGTAATGTACAAATGAATATATTTATGATTGTATAAATATACAACAGTGTAAATGAAATATTTTTGTGACATGGTGTATAGTTAGTGACAGTAGTTGACGCGTAAGACTATTTTCCATAGTTTGTGTTACGAGCGACGCTCGACGGGCTTCACACAGTTCTTGCATCATGTCACTTAACGATTTACGAACATATCAACCAAATTCATCGAGTCACCATTGTGCAGGTTACCTAAACTCTAGGCACTTAGTTCACTATTGTATTCTGTATCAAATACGCACAATATATATTTATACCGCGAGGTTGAGTAGACAGATTCGGTAACGTTACTTTTGCTGTTTGTGAGTCATTCACCTTTAATTGTTTGCGGCTATCGCGCTGCATCATTATGTACATAATATAATTAGTGCATATAGTATATAAATATTGCTTATTTTTTTACGTACAGAAATCACGAGTACAAACATTTTTTCATTATATCGCCATCGGGGCTTCTTTGTTTCAGTTGCAGTAATAATATTGTTGCTAATTTATTTCCTATGTTTAGTGTTCCTTCAGCGTCAACAGATGAATGATACAAAACTATAAAAACTGTCGATGTATTTGTAATGTTGATTGCTTTGTGGAGTGTAGTAAGCTCCGTTTGTATGGACAATAAGAATATTGTTAGTTACCAATTGTCAGCCAGGTGTGCCGCAGTACCGCATGCATTAGAGCTCATCTTATATGTTAGTAACGCTTAGGGTGCTACCTAATGTTGTTTATATAATGTTTAGCTGTATAACTTGATTCACTTGCCAAATGATCACGCAACTAGTATACTAATGGCGCCAAGATGTTCAGGCCATAATAGCAATCTATTCTTGTTAAACGAGGATGGATGGAAGATTATATTCTAAATACGCTTTAAGATATAACTCGAAGATCGAATTCTCTGTATACGCAGTGTATTATTGTCTGACCTACCAACAAATTAACTCGGTTGATTGGCAATTCTATTTTGTCTAGACTTACGCCATGTACCATAGTTGAGCTGCACTTTTTCCGGTTAATTGGATGAATCAAGCTACATGGGTGCAATGTTAAAACAATGAGATGATAATAAATGTGAAACGCGTTGCGTGTTCACTACATGGCAACACTAGTTCTCGTTCGACACCTTTGCCATGTTATATTTGTGTATATAGTTACGATTGTACATACTATGTATGCCGTGTTTAGGACTGTAGATTGTTTCGCATTCTTAGAGTTGTAAGACAAGTTATAGAAATAAAAAGAAGTACACAGATTATTTTAAATATATGAATATTCTATTAGAGAGAACGAAATCCGCGCGTCCAGTGCGAGCGTCGCTCGCGGACGCGCCCGGCTCTGTCGGCGGTGCAATTGTGTACATTTTATATGTATGTAAGTAATTATCATTCGATGGCTATGATTTTTTCAACGACCTAATAACGAAGTATATAAAGTAACGCTTATCATTCACAACTCGTACATATTTATTGGACTATTTGCTTTGATAATTTATTTTAAATGTTAATTTTCTATTAAAGGTGAATGTTACAAATGAGTTTTTATTATCATTTAGCCAATTATTATAGTACATTGTGTACATAATAACATCGTAGGATAAGTAGCCCATTTGAGTTAATTTTCGACGTGCATGCAATCTTTGACAGACGATCTGTAATTAATTTAATCTCCCGAGACTGGGTCATGTCGCGTTCAAAAATGATTAAAATGTATAATAATAATAATTAATTATCTTATATTATAATTTTGTCTCGAGTTTATATTTGATAGTGTTCCATTATGCTTAAGTTGAAGTCTATAAGGAATATGACACTGTAATGTATCTAAAAGAAAACAAATGTATAAAGTATGATAAATATACTAATATGGTAAACACGATGTCATGTATGTTGTAGAGCTTAATGAATTTACAATTTAAAATGTTAATTTAGATCGAAGATGATTCGAAATGAACGTTAATGTGCCTAAATATAATAAATCCGGTCTCTTGTACATTATACACATTTTAAATTTAATTCACAAACTCTGCAAACGATGCAATCCTTAACAATCATAATAAGTATAAACTTTATTGATGTATTTGTACAATAACTAATTGTAAACTGTTATATTAACATGTCTGACCACTTGTGGTGATAAACGAAAACTGATGCACATGTTGTAAATTTGATCCAATGACCAATGAGGTTTACTACAAAATAATATGTGGCAATTTCTAAAATGTAGCAGACTTTCCAGATATTTTAATCAAGAAACAGCATGTTAGGTTTGTTCCTATCATCGATGGGAAAAAAAATTGTATCTGCTATATCTGTAAACCCATTCAATGTTCTCTATCCTTCTTCACTCAATAGTGCAATACATGATTATATAATCCATTCAATGGTGTTAATTTGGCAAAATGTGCAGTTTTTATTCTTCGAAACTTTAAAATAGACGCGATAGGGCTGTAAATTAAGGTATAAAATAATGTTGTTAGAGAAGATAATGTCCTGCCGAGTGCACGAAATGCATTACAGGAGTTATTATGTTGTGCTCTGGCGAGTGTGTACAACCAGCAAGACTGTCAATTGCTGTAGATATTCTCTTTATGATAGTTATATGATATAGTATTTTTATTAGACAAAAATACAATAAATGTGTGAAGTCCAATTACCAAGTGAATTTTATTTAATCTTGTCAATCTCACTCACCTTACATATAAATCCTTAATGTGGGTTCTGTATAAACAAACAAACCGGATCTTGGGAATCTGATATACATTATACCGTTCAGTGGCAGGTAGCGGAAGTGAGTCACTCACGCGCACCGTTTAGCTTCTTATCAGGGCTTGGCGGCGCGCGGCGGTCCATTTACATCAAAGGAGTAATAAAGCGTGCGGCCGCGGCCGAAAGAACGAAGAAAATCCCAAAAAACATGTCTTTTCCTGAAAACCTTGCCTGTTTTGGGATCTACATAAATCTACAGGTCCGATTGGGTCCTTATGTTGGCGATGTTTCAATCCTCCAAAATGCTGGCGTGCGAACATTGACACTATACATGTGATTTAGAAATTACTAAGAAAAGGTTTGTATCAAAAGATTCTTAACGGACTTACTTTTAGTGAATGTACAGATTTAAATCTACAGATGAGTTTATAAGATAAATGTAAGTAATTGACCAGAAGTGCTAATATTGCCATGTAGAGAGAATGTCCCACTCTTGCTGATTAATAGCTTTTATCGTGATTATTTTTACAAGTAGGTATTAAATAGGTGCGTTGCTTATGAAAGAAATCGACAAACATCTGAGTAGGAAATTACAAGAATACCAATGGATAATGAAGTTAATCAGATTCGTTGGTCTGAAACGATAATGTTCAGATCCTTATCGTATTCTAGTCTGTTGTAAAGAATAGATAATATCTTTAAAGTTTGACCTAAGTTAAAAAAATAATACCCCGTGTAGTATACAACCACAGTCGGCCTACGCAGGTACTACGTATCCCATATACCTATACACGGTGATTTTTAAGTCGTCTTACAAAATCAGCCCAGTTCATGTATCCAATGACTAGTTAACACGTTCATGTAAAAAAAAAGGTATTTATGAGATTTGAATAAATTCAAAATGCAATTTTTATTCAATATCGTCTGTACCAAGATACACCCTACAAAGGTAGGTACACAGATAGTCTAGTCTGAAAAAAGACATAGATTACTGTTTTAAGCTGGAAAAAAGGTTTCAGAGGGGGATAATGGGGGTCAAAGATTACGAGAAACCTATTGGAATGGATTACGATTTTGACAGTTTCCTCAACATTTTTTTAAATAATTTAATACATGCATAGTGCTGTCAGGTTAGGTATTTTAGGTGGAGTAATGGGGGACTTGAGATTTTATTGGTCAAGGCTACAATTTATTGGGAATCACCGGTCGCTTTAAACTGAACGTGGACGGAGTCGCAGGTAACAGCTAGTAGATTAATAAGATACTAATTAGTTACTATTATCCTGATCACTGATTATAATATTCAATTATTTAAAGTGATTCATTATATTTTATTAACAATTAGCAACAGTGACGCTAAAACTTGCATAGATACTAAATACCAATTAATTATTAATCTGTTTAAAAAAACCGCAGACAGTGAATCAAAGATCTTACCCTGATGTCTGTTTTGTTACTCCAAATATAATTATCGAATTATATAGATTGTTATCTCTGTAAGTATCGATGAGTTTTTTATGTACAATAAGCGACTCGTCGATCTGATGCAACTTATGGATTCTCCGTAAACAAATAATATCTTCACGATCGATGCAGATCAGACTAAAATATTTTTGAACTTCGTGAATCAGTTATTTAATATTACCCGTCATACCGTGATTTCACGTCACGGAAAATCTTCTAAAAATGTTAATTTGTGAAACTACTTAGTAAAAAGATCGTAGGAAAAATCGTGATCGAGTTCAGAAAGTTTTCCAAGTTTAAGTCGGAAAGAAACGCAAGTCTCTACCTTTAGTAATTAAGCTTCTAAGTAAAAAGGATATCGTGCGTGCTTTACTAAGGATATGTAAAACGACAATATAATTAAGATATTATCATAATAATCATTATTAGTTCCAGCCTCCAATTAGCAGTTCGTAGATATATTTATTTGACAACGTTTTACTCACACTTAGCTAAAACCCAACCTGGGCCGTTAATCACGAACTGACGCTGTAGCAGGCAAGTGAATCGAACTTAATTATATATTATTAAATATATAAAACAAGTTATAAGTTACAACTTTGCGAAAAATATATTAGGTATGGAGGTTAGGTTTAAAAAATATTACCTACCTGTTTGTTATAATATTGCATCGCTAACGTAGATGAAATGAATGAATAAGGCGAGATATCCTATGTTGTGTACAGTTGTACCATCATAACACCATAGTAATCCACTTCCCACAGTCAACGTACAATTGGTACAGTTAATGTCTGAGAGGCTCTCACACTGAATTTTCTGATATTATGAGATCAGACACCCAGTCGTATTGCGGATGAAACAATGCTAAGGCCACCATATTGGTTGGTAGGATGTTTACAAGTTGCTATAACCTATATGTTAGTTGTGTCAGCTACTGACAGCTACCTTTATTTTATAGAAATTGGTCCCGTCGTTTGAGTATGGAGGCGTAACAATTACTCAAACACGTAACATAGATACCATTGATTGGTGGTTTCTTAAGCACGGGGTTTGCACTTCCTTGTATACTTACGAGTATGTCAGGCATACCACTCACCCTATTGCGATCCACTGCAGAACATAGGCCTCCCCATAGTTGCGCTATAATACACTGCTCTCAATCTTTCTTATCCATTCCGAGCCAGTTATGAATTTCAAAATAAACTAAGATTTTTTGACTAAGGGAAAAATTGAGATGACGTGAAATCATAGATTCTTTTTATGCTTGTTTTCCTATTTTAATGAGAGTTTTAATGTAAAGTAGAGCTTAGATTTCTAACGTGTAGGTAGTTTATTGCTGCCATTAGTGTTAACGCAAAAGCACTGGATTGACCTTCTAAATTGTATTATTATCAAGCTGTTTGAACTTTGACATACATTAGTAACTACATTTCTTAGTAATTATAACCGTGAACGCAATAAATTCTTGTTATAGGTAAGAAATTTACATGTAAAATTGTTTATGGTGCCGCATAAATGACAAACGTCGTCAAATTGAAGATTCATTGCTTATCCTTTATCTTTTTTTTTGTATAACTAGTTAAAATGCAGCGTAGAGCATGTATCTCTGAAAATGTTAAGTGACAAGCTATCGCTCTTCATCAGCCTGATGGCTGGATCCGTTTTTACTTCTTGGGTACGGAACTCTAAAACTCTATTAGGTTAGATATTCTCATGAAGATCGCTTTTGGCTATTTATGTTTTATTTCATTTGTAGATTTGTTGAGTAGAAAGGTGTAAGCGGTTTTTGTTGCGGATTTGATTTCCTTACGGAATTCGGGACAACGCTGTTTTCACATGTTCACATTAAGTGCCTTTGTCAATTGATGATAAAAAGTGAAATGTTTAATTTTAAGATTAACTTGTTTTTGCAGATTTATAGATAACTGTTCATCATCATGGCCTTTTCCCAACTAAATTGGAGTCGGCTTCCAGTCTATCCGGATTCAGCTAAATACCACTGTTTTACAAGGAGCGATTGCCTTGATCCGACCTCCTCAACCTACTCGTAGTTATCTGGGAATCGCGATACCCTTTAGTTACCTTCAGACCTTTTAGCTATTACTAAATGGCTACCCGTAACAACGGTCAAAGATGTAACATTAACAGCCAGGACTCACAATTTGAGGAATTCGTTATGGTTACCCATCCATGGACCGACCGTGTCTAGCTTAGCTTAACCGGTGATCGATCCACTTGAGCAGTTGCAGCTTAGCGTATCTCATAGTTTGCAAAATTTGTTAAGTGTCTGCCAACATGACAAAATTCCTAAGCTCCTCTCTAAGCTCCCGGAAAAATCTATCATAATAATGATTTAAAAACCTTTATTGACCTAAAAATATTTCAAGGACACGATTCTATATACTAGATTTATTTTCACCTGACTTCGGAAAATTTTACTCAGAAAGCACCTGTCGTGCTTTCATTGTAGGCAGGGGAATTTATAAGCGAGGGAAAACGGTGGCGGCGCGCAGTTGTCTGCCGCAGTGCCGCGCACGCCGCCGACGTCCACGCATTATCACCGCGCATTTATTTGTAAACAACCAACACAATAACATGAACTATTCAAATAAAATTAACAGCTAAAGTTTTAATAATAACAGTGTTTTGTTTAAGTGATAAAATGCAGTTTGTGGTAGCTTCGTTGTTCGTGTTTGCAGTTTTTCAAGGTATGTTTTTTTTATTTATCCATCCCCTTTTTTTAAGAAATGCATATTTTTAAGTGGTGGATATTTGGAATTAAATTTTATGGAGTGTTAATCGATTTTATATTCTAATGAAATGTAAATTAACTTGCCATTGATATAATTCTTAGTAAGTATTGTCAGAATAAATAAAAAGTTCAATAGATATAACCGCAAGGTGTCCGTCGATAAATAATTTGTTAATCAAACTCGATATCACAATTTGACGAGATTTTTATTTAGAAGTTTTTAGGGCATGACTTTATTATTAACATGATTTAAAAAAAACTGTAGAGCTTTAAGACCCCTTGCAAAAAGTTTTTATTCAATTTCTCAACTACTTAAGCACCATGTCTTTAATTTTTTTTATTCCTTTTTCAAATTTATAAACCCATTTTTTAAACTTACTTTTCATTCACCAAAATGCCGGCAACGGCATAATACTATGATCTACGGCCTTGTACGCTCTAAATAAGTTTTGCCTTACGAATCACTTGCTTTAAATAAGATAAAATATTTTTCGTTGCTTTAAACTTTCTCTTGCAAGGCAATTCTTGGGTAGACCTTTTCCTGTTTTATTGATGCTCCTGAATAATAATTATTGACGCATGTCCTTTCCTGGAACGATTTGTCCCCAATTAAATACCGGTAAACCATAGATAATAGAACACGGAGGTGGAACGTGCTAAACCTGAATCATATACACACACGTACTTATAACGTTTATAAGTAGATAGTGCACTTATGAAATAAAGGTATTTGGTAATGACTGTATGTGTAATGTATTTAGTGCAATTTATTGCATTTTTTGTAGTTATTAATTGTCTTTTTTAACAATTGTTGATTATGTTATTTAGTTGTGGTTGTTTTAATTATAAGCGTCTTTTTAAATATTAAATTGGAGGATGTAATTTTCTACGTTTGAAATTGTAGAGTTCGATTTTATTTTCTGCGTATTTGAAATTTTTCCCGCAGCTAATATTTCATAACCGCAGTGTTTTTTGACGATGTGACAATTATTCCATATTCAAATTATTCCATAATGGCTGACTGAGGCAGTATCACAGACCGGCTTACAAACGCCGATCCGTAGGTTCACAATGCCCAACTGTTTTCATTTCTCATTTCCGTGCATATGCAATGCGCTTGTTACCAGGTGTTCCGATTTGTCAACAATCATAAATTAGTTACACAAAGATTGGCTGTGTTTACGTGATTGTAGGAATGATTGTGTCCAGCCTATTTTGCTAGCCAGTCATTCCAGAAAAATGACATGTTTCTTTCAATTTTCTAAAGAACATTATAATTTTATAATTTATTATATGTTTTAAAGTCATAATAAGAAATACGAAATCCTAGCATGGAGTTTCAAAAAAGTAAAAGTATTGTCAAAATACGTAGGTTTAATCAATTCCAAATTTTTTTAAGATACTACTACCCGTTATCTCAACCTTACGAATTATTTGCATTGCCTTCATTATACATTTCACTCGACTCTTCGTGTTTATGTCATGGAACTCCTAAATGTTTGGACCGATTTGTATGTGTTTGATTGCGTCGTGCATAGGTATGATTTACAAAAAATACATACTTCGTTAATATCCTAATCGCTCTAAAATGTGTGCAGGACAATTACGTATATCGGGTATAATATAAGTAGTATATTAATTTGCGCCGGACACCAAAAACTTACATAAAAAACCTACCAATTAAGCGTTGTCAATCCACAACGTCGGAATAATATTATCCTAGACAGAATTTACTGGCTTTTCATACCGGTAATTCACTTTACGATGTGTCACTTCTATCATTATAAATCTAAACCAATATAAATAATATACTTAGTACCAAGAATCAATTATAATGAGTATAAAATACATTGCCATAAGTATAAAATGATTCATGGGTTAAGTACTTGCCGGTACAGGTGTGAGGCAAAAAGATAGCCGGATTTAGAAGAGTGGCTCATATTCTCCTATTTGTTAAAAAGAAACTAGTTTAAAATGCTTATCACGGTATTATACTTATGGTGCACGTACAAATCAAAAAGTTTTTATATCGAGTAGGAGTTTTTCTATGTGTGCTGGTCCAATATGCCATTCTTAAGGAGAAGAACGACTAAGAAACTTCAGAAGTTACGTTTTTTAAATATATGAGCTTTTTCTTTGATAAAAAAAATGTAGTAGAAGAAAACGAAGCACTCCGGAAAATACTATATATAAATCTGTAATATTAATTAAATCCCGAACAGGACATGCTGTGCAGGGCTTGCTTTAATCAGGCAAAAACGGAAACCGACTAGTTTTTACGAAAAGATTAAGTAGAGTCAATAAAGACCAGTAGATTTTTTCAGCATCATTAACAAAGGCTTATATTTAAAATTAATTACAATAATATATGTGGCAAATTAAAAAAATCTGAGAATACGTCAACGAATTGACTCAATGACGTATTTTGAACTTAATTACGTAGCCTTATACGTCATGAGGAAGTCCTGTTACAAAATAAACATTACGAACTTCTTATCAGTATATGTAAATACATAGGAACTAGCTTCTAACTATATGAAACACCCATGTCTAGACTTAAAAATGAATAGATTTAAAATATCGAAATACTCACGTTATTAAAAGTCATTCTATTCAAATTTTATCAAAATCGGTCCAGCCGTTTTTATAGTTGTAAGTTACATTGATGCTTCCCTGAAAATTTCACCCTGCTATCGTCTCGGGAAGTACCTCAAAATTCAGTAAGAAAAATCCAACTGGAACGACAAACAAGCAAAAAAGTGAATGTATAAAAAAGTAGAAAAAATAATATCAACTGACGATCCAATTCGCACACTATGACAATTTGGGAAATATTTGTTTGATCCACGAATATATATTTTTATGTTTTGTCAATAACATGGTTTGTTATGAAAAATCAGCAGACGTATTCGCAAATAGATTACTAGTTTTTGTTATTGCTTCAAATGAAAGAGACAGTATAAAAACTGAGAGATGAATCTAAACTAGAATTAGATTCTAATACTTAGCAAGACATCCCTACTAATATTAAAAATGCGAAAGTAACTCTGCCTGTCTGTCTGCCTGTTACACTTTCACGTCTGAACCACTGAACTGATTTTAATGAAATTTGGTACAGAGATAGAGTTGAACTTAAGAAAGAACATAGGATAGTTTTTATCCCGGACTTTTGAAGAGTTCTCTAGCTAGTGAGTCATAATTTTAATCTATAATGTGCTACATAATTTTGATCTATAGATAAGTAGGTAATTCATAATTAAATGTATTTTCCTGTAACAATTCAACGCGTTATACGTATTTATGACATAAACCTTATAATCCAAAAACTACTAGTTAGAACAGAATTATATTCACACAAAATAACAACACGAAGCCAACAAAATGTTATCCCGTCATACTCAATTTGATTTCCACAATGACAATAATTTGTATAGAACATGACGAAAAGTTTTAATGAAAACCACGCTTCAATCCACTCAACTACAGTTACCGAACTTTAACAGCATTTGTTAATATTAGACTATAATATAATGTACTAGTAAAGCCCCGAGTATTTACCCGAAAATGGCTTATCTGCTAATACAGGGCCCCGATTCTGCTATTTTACAATGTCCGATAAATGAATTGCAATTGAATTAAATTTAAAATTATTCCTATTCTCTTAAGCATTTTGCCAATACAATAATTGGAACTCAATTGTATTGATCTTGAGTTTAGCGTCCTACACTGAATTTGCAATTATTGTGTAGAAAAATGCTTAAGAGAAAACGAAAATTGTCATTTTAAGCCAAATTTGATCAAATATCATTCATTCATCGGCCATTTTAAATAGCAGAATTGGTTCCCTGAATGTTTCTTAACTTACTTCAATTTCATTAAAATTCTTACTCTTAAAGCCTGACAGAGTAACAAAATACTTACCTATGTTTACAAACTTTCACGTTTGAAATTTTATAGTCTAGAATAAAGAATAGTAGTAAGACGTCATTTTATTAATATTTGGTCGACAAATCTTGGATTTCATAATGACCGTAATGTTTACTATCACTTAACAAAGGCTATGCGGTGTGTTAATTAATAAGAAATGGAAAGTAATTTTGCAACGCTTGCTTATTTGCAGCGAAAGTACCAACAAAACGCCGAGACAAATATGTTGCGAAAAATATGATAAAACTCCTTGCTTAAAAAGTAGTCTTTTGAAAGGCCGAGGAACCCCAGCAGGCAAAAATAACCAATGGGGGTTGCAAAAAAACATATTTGTTTAAATATTTAAAGGAAACTTTATCAATCCTTGCGTGTATTGACAACCACATCAAATATTGCGCTAAATACATCAGTCCCTTATTTATGTAATTAATTGTTTACCGTTATGGTTTCCTTTTCGGAGTACATAGTTATTAAAACCGAGTTTTATCAAAGCATGGATGTTTCACCTGTGAAAGCGTATAAGACAAATATTATCTATATAACTTTTATATAATCTTAACACGGAAAGGTATAAACTTTCGCATATTACCTATCTGTATTCACCGTAGGACTACCTACATAGGTTCTATCTAACTGACGACGGTTGCAGGTAATAATGGTACCAAGTGAAAGTCCGGATATGAAATCCAGGATATAAACAAACGACAATGCGTTTTGATTTAACGCTTGTTACGTACTAAACTAGTTTGAGTTGTCTTCGAAGTTTAGATTGTCACTTCGATTGCGCACACAATCTGCAGAAACGTAGTACGAGTACAATACTATTAGTGTGCAAAGGTTTTCTTTTACTTAAACTGAAATTCTTGTTTAACTTACATTTATAATTGATTTGCAGTGATAAAAAAATCAAAAAGGATGTTTCCATAGATGGATGTTCATTGTTCTGTCCTTGTGTGTTGAGTTTTACAATTATTTAAGTAACATGTACAAAGACACCCAAACTCGGAACAAACATTCGTGAATTACGAAAATCTTTATCGATCATCTGATCGAACCTGCGACAATCACGCACAGTGGGTTTAGCTTGGTGCTTCCACTCAGCTAGCCGTGCAATCGAATTTCTTTTCTCCAGTGTCTAGATTTAAGCAAAATGCAATAAATCTTAATTTTGTTAGTAATTAAATATCGTTTTAAAGTTCTTTAACTCATGTTAAAAATTTACAAGTCATTAAGAACCCAGCTTTGCAGTCACGAATTTCTAATAAAAACTCGTCACTATGCGGCCAATAAACCTTAAATAACAGTTTTGTGGTTACATTGTCTGACGCCTACTTTATGAATTTCGGTGCAAGGCGACAGGTTGTTGAGCTCTCCAAAATGTGGATCACTTCATTGAATAATGCATTAGAACACACTTATGTCTATGTCGTAGTAATAAACCATTCCAGACGTTGAACTTTAGGATTAAAAAAGTTGGAAGCAGAGAATTTTATTCAATCGTTACTTGTTTTTATTGTAAACGGAAATTAAGGAATCTCATTCCTCATAACCGCAAATGGGCTTACCACTTATCTAATAATTACATCGGTGTCTGGAGACCGGGACAATCAGTAAAACCAAAGATTATGAAAAGTTTTGTTTTTATTAAAAAAAGTAAATTTCGTCGATCTCAAACATATGCACGTATCCTCCGCTATATTTACGGCGTTTTAGAAAAAAGGTGACAGGCAAATATCCATTACAGAAAGGTTAAATATTGTCCATCAAGAAGTAAAAAACATCTACTTCACCCCACGAGAGTTGAGCGTACGAATGAGTTTTAATTGCCCCGACAAAAAACTCCCTGTTCCTTTTATGACAGATACCTACGCTCTATTACTCGAACATACTCTGTACGACCGGCAGATCTGTAACGTCATTTTATAGGTCTCTATGAGGCCATTAAATAGCAAAAAAGAAAGTACATGAACATGCAGTAGTAATGATTTCAAAGAAACAATATCAATACCACGTGATGAGAAACAACGTGTCTTTACAAACAGTCGGCTATCCGATCCTCTATAAGCTACAAAGTTGATCACACAGTAATTGGCATTATTACTGAAATCAAGGTTGAACACATTTTCTATTGTCATTCTTTAGATTTATTCCAATCTGTGTATCGAATTAGCTTTTTACTCTGTAAAACAATTTTGGTATCAGTACCTACTTAACTTGGTATTTGGGGACTGAACCACTAACTTTTAAGACTTGTGGAAGCAAGAAGGCGCAATACGTGTTATAGAGCGGCCTCTCGTTTCCACAGTTGGGATTTTTTTAAGGTAAAGTTATACTGCCTGGTCAGCGGGATTGTCCGAAAGGCGTGCCGTGACCCCGCTACACAGTGGGCAGAGGAAGGAACGTGGATTTTAGTCAGTAGAAGTCTGACACTGCCTTCCTCTCAACCCAAAGCAGAATTAGTCATTTGATGATTTCTCATTCAAAAGAAAAAAAAAATTGTAAAGTTATAGCAAAAATCGTAATGCACCATTTCTATCTTAATCTCTTTCTAATCCAATAAATCTCTTATATAACTTAATGAAAAGTTAAGCAAACTGTGTTAGCATGTATTGGATACAGATCTGACACAAATTGGCTAGTATCTGTCACTTCTAGTCTTCAACGAGTACGAGATACGCCTGGATTACGTAACACCGATATATCCATAATTAAGACTATTAAAGGTCTCAAGTGGAACTATTGCGTAAATGTATAAAACTTGAATTTGTTGACGGATTATTCATTGTATGTGACATTTAATCGAATGAATATTCTGATTCGTTGGCACGTGAGGCAGTCACGTGGAGATTGTGCAGAGATTCGCCAGGAAATTATAAGATTGCTCGTGGTCTCTGATAGATTGCGATAGAATAGTTCAGGTCTTACATGTCAACGGCTTAACCAAACAAAGACATGCCTTCTTTCCGGGCTATGTGTGTTATAATTCTTTATAGGTCTTGAGAAAGCAGTAAGAACGCAATAAATGGAATACCACATGGTTTTGTCTTAAGGCACCATTTTTGATTGATTGATAAAAGGCAAGCACTCCGGTCGGGTCCGAAACTATCCGGGCAATCCCCATAAATATACGCGAGTAACCCGCTACATCATTGAATACCTATTAGTTGTAACCTAGGTAAAACAACTTGCTTAAAGTACCGTTACGACTGCAAAATTAATTACTGCAATCGTAAAAATTATCAAACGTTTAAGCAGTAAAACCGACAGTAAACTATTTATAGACTACAATGCCCCAAATATTAAGATTTTATTGTTATTCGCAAACGAAACGCGATCGACAGGTCTCCAAACGCACGCAAATTCTGAATAACGCTATGCAAAACGAAATTTATACTCGAATCACGCATACATAATGTTAGATCGATATTAGTTGTTATGTAATTCTGGAATAAATTTAAAATGTTATGCAAATTGGTGGTGGTGGCCTTACAATTCCATGTTTGGATTTGTATACAAAAGTCGCTGGTTCGATAAATCAAGGAGTGTGCAAAAGCTACATATGCAAAGCCTGTTGTTAGAAGCTACGGGTAAATGCTTTGATAATTATGAAATACTAGTCGTAGCACGCGGCTTTGCCCACTTGGATGTCGGTCACAACTGCAAAAACATTACCCTCCAAACTCCTTTCATGAACTTGGATATGAGTGCCTTAGATGTGTTAGACCAAGGTATCGAATAAGGGCCACCCGTTTTTGCTTGAAGAGGTCACAGATATACCCACATATATCCACAAATGTAGGTAATTTGGCATTTATAACATTAGTGTGAAAAATCACAATGAATAGTAGACTTGAAGACTTTCGGTTAGGGTTGGTGTTTAAAAACAGTGGAATGCGTTGAGGCCAAAACTGAGGAAAAGAATGTAGGACCCCGCGTATTGCGCGTGAAAAGAAGTGTAGATATGAAATGAATAAGTAGTTATATTATAAGTATCCAAATAATGTTAAATAAAAGGGGAAGAGTTAATTTTTGAGGCTGTTGTTTCTGAAAACCTTGTTTAATAGAAAATTTAACCATGAATTTACAAACTATTACAAGATATGTGTTTAACATAATAAAACACAAACTTGTTCATGAGTTCAGAGGTTATTCAATTGTCATAGGTTATGTTACATTAAGTCCTAATTATGTACCTAGAATATGATACTTAAATAATTCTTCTCTGTACCATAATATATCTAAGCCTGAAACACTGAATTACCCCGCTTTGAAAATACAAAAACAATCATTATCTCACGACGGATTATTCCGCACCTAACTATTTCAATTGCTTAATAACTGTACTTTTTATATTTTCCTTGTGTAGAATATGGAATGTTGTTCTATTTTTGTTGAAAATTTTATTTGTATTCGTTCTTCCCCCGTCCTCAGTGTCAATTCGTTATGTCCTCCAGGCGAATTTTTGTCACGACGGCTTGTCCAGGACATTTTATACTAAAAAGAATATAAGTGCGCTCCCCATTCCGTTAATCTCGACTTGATTGGAGGCCTATCCTATACAACTAACAGATAAGGTACCTCTTACAAGAAAAATCGAAAAGTCAATGAAAAGATGATATTGTTTCCAAATATAACTATAAAATGCTCATACTTTGATGTATGAAATAAAATCAGTTGAGTATCTAATTGAAAACTTCTTAATTTAGTGTACCTTCAGTATTCTTGGGTTTCTGGGGCTCAAGTATGTTCCTACGAGTTATCTTATAATCTTTGCTAGATTATTGGACAGGTTACCTATTGTTAAAAAATATCGGACAGTTTTTACTCATCTAGTTATTAATAGACGTATCATAATAGGACATGCGTAATATGTTTTCCCGGTCAGTCAATGTAGAATTCCCATTAACAAAATATTCGGGAAAACAATTGTATATTATTTATAGATGCCACCTATTCATAACCACCATTTATTATATTTAGCATACATCGGTTTTCACCGAAAAGTATGTCGTCTTTTATGGGGACCTTTTTACTTTTTTTATAGATGTGAGGCGGAGGCGCACAAATAATACCTCCTAACACCTGTTTGTAAATATCCTATGTTTTACAAATAAAAATATTCTGATTCTGATTCGGAGAAGTCCTTCTTTGGGGAGGAAGCCGATAGTGTCACTAATGTGACTCTGTTTGATCAAACGTATTATATACCTTTCTGATACGTCATCCTCGTTAAGGTGTTGGTACATGTACAAGCAATGCGTCAAAGTTCTTCATACTTTTGGCCAAGCCTCCTCCATACGGAGTTTAGTTTACATAGTAAAAGAGGCAGTATTAGTATGAAAGTCGAATACAAGAATGTAAAGTGATATTATTCAAGAATATGCTTCTTCATGGATTTTACTACTGACGCTTATAGCTATTTATAACAATAAAGCGAAAGTCTAGTTCGTTCTACTTTCACAAAACCTATCGTAAACCCTAGCTCTATACACTGTCTTAGGTTTCACACACAAAGATCAAATGGTTAAAATCATGGCTCATAGAAAAAAGATGGAAGCGACTTTACATTGGCGCCTTGCAAAATGCAATGTCGCCAAACCTACTCGATCGCTCTCTGATTCACTTATTGACCGTGGCTGTCAATTAAACATTGTTTGTATTGTTTTTAAGCGAATCCCTCACGAAGTAGTTTAATCATTGTGTCATGGATTTGAACATTCATTCAGAATAAAGATTCGTGGGCGGGAATTTAAATGCATAGTGGAGTAAGTTCCAAAAAAAACTTATTTAAATCAGACATATATTTGTTCCTTATTTTTGCCTGAATACCACCTCCACTATTCTATATCCCATCATTACAATATTTAAGACCTAACTAATTATTCGATGAAAGTATAAAAAGTCCTTGCTCTACAAATTTTAATTCAATTCTATTTTCATACCAAAAATATAGCCTGATTTGTCGGCCCCTTAAAATGTCCAAATAAAAAACTTCTAATTACCATAACCGCCTATTAAAACACCTCACACCTAAATAGACGATAATATGTGTTCTGATTGAATAAGGCTGTAATTATCAGCAAGAATATTAAATAGAATCTCTACAGTAATTATAACTTTGAAATTAATTGAAAATATAACCTAAAACAGTATAAATTTTGTGTCACGTGTCATTGACCTCTCTGACGTAATAAAAAATATGGTAATATTGAAAAAAAATGAAGTATTTAGTGTACGTGCTTGGAGTATAGTCAGAGAATAAAGAATCAGATTTAAAACGACTTTAAATGTTCAGCAATTTCTTTTTCTACGGTATTTGTTTTCGCCAAGTTAACGGTAGATTTTTTTTGTGTACTATTCCCAGTGTTCTTCAATCCATACCGTATAAGTAAAAAAGCGATATTGGTACATTTAATATTTTCCAAAGGCCATAAATGTAAACAAAACCTCTGACAAAAATATGACTTAAAATCTTTCCATCATCCTTCCAGTCCAAGAAATGGTTCATTCGATTTTCAAATATCAGACACATGCTGTCAAAAGTCAGGTTACATCGCGACAACGCGGACGGAGTCTTGGGCACAACAAGCTTATAATATAATGAATAGTTCTGTTAACAAGTGTCGTAATCTGATAGTGCTCATGGACTATTGCCGTTGACTGTACCTACACAAGTTTTTTTTTATTTAAATCGAAGGCAATGCCGGTATCCAGCCGGATACTGGAAAAAACTGAGTCTTTGAATAAGGCTTGCTCGCTACTTTGTGAATGTTTGACCGCATACGTGCCGTCAAGTGTTTTGCTACGTTTTTTATTGAAATGCAGACAGTTGTGCACTAATTTGTTGGGACCGATTCTTTGGGCCATAGTTTTTACATTAATTCATAAGCAAACAATTCTAATCAATTATATTAGGCAGGTAAGTACTTAAAATTAATCAAGAATAAAAAAATGATAAGATTTTGTCTGCAAGCAAATAATAAAAAATAATGCATTTTCTTACTTCTACCATGCATTCTTATGTATACTAGGTATTTATCCGAACAATCGATATCGGTAAATCAAAAACAATAAATTCCCCTACATTAGATCGAAGAACCTACATTTATTACATCACTAATTCAGAACAGTCATGTTTAACCGTAAACTGCCACAGATACCTAATAATTTTATAGGCTGTATGTCATATGAATGCGAATACTTGATAAATAATTAAATACAAGACAGTTCTTGAAACTACAATCGCCTACCTTGTTATAGATAACATATTACTGCATTTGTGAAAGAGATACCGCTCTACAACGTGTATCGCACTGTCACGCTTCCACAAATAAAACCCGTTGGTAATACCTGCAGACCTGACTTATGACGTCATGCAAACTTTGGAGACAGCAAAAATAACTTTGTAAAAAAAAATGTTGTTCGTGCGTAGTTTCATACTTTTAAATGAACCATAGTTTATAAGGCGAAAATTTTGGTAAAGCCACCAGACATCGCGAGGTTAAACGCATGAGCGCCATGCACAGCTAGATATCTCGTTATAGTGTTAAAGACGTGTCGTTAGATATCGTTAATACGTTATGACATAGTCATTACAATCGCATGCTATTTACCTATAAAGCCTTTATAGTAGTTATATTTTTAATTTGTATCTACCTACTGTATGGTGTGTGAACTTGTTGCTGTTAATTGTGTAGACAGGGATCACGACCAAGTTATTAAGTCTGTTATAGGTATGAAATGTACATAATATATGTAGTACGTATATACTTCATATAGGGCTATGTATGTATACGCATAAAGTTGTATTGGTATGCTGGATTTTACTGTAGCCCGTAACCCGTAGGTATTCTATATACATAATTATATAAAGGCACGTTTCGTGTAATATTTTAGTTCTTGAAGTTCTATTTTTTTCTGAAAATAATTACATTATATCATATGATCTAAATCGCTTCGTGGTAGCATGATAAACAGATAACAGGAAGAATTTCTTATTAGATTTCCAAGTCAAGATCTACGAATGTAGACTTCGCGGTAGAGTCATTCAATTAAAACCTTTTTCTGTTAAAAAGTTTCTTTTCTACAGTTGTTGATTGGCTTCTAAAGAGGTTTTATGTTGGCCACATGCGTATTTTTTTAAGGTTTGAGGACAATAGCCTATCACGTTACACAAATGCATTTTATATAAAAGCGTCGAGCATTGAAACATTATGTTAAGGTTCTGGATTAAAAATTTAAGGGTGATGTTTTTCTGTGAAATAATCCTAATAACACCAATATAACATCTAAAAACAGAACTTTAGCAATTGATGCTAAATCATACGTATTTAATTATATTAATGGTTAAGCTTGATTAAAAAGTGTTTTTAAAACTCATTGGTCGGACAGTCATATTTTGTCCTGTCCAAAACATGGTTAGGCCACAAAGAGATTAAATTTAATAATACCCGACAAATATTGATGACTATGTTAATAAACATTAACACCACAATTTACGTAAGCGATATTAGTACTAATTTTAATATTTATTGGATATAAATCATGACGGATACACGAATAAATATGCTAATGTAGAGTCACATTGTGTTTAACACGTGGCATGAATATCGCATGACTTATTACAAGGTTCTATAGGAAACTTAATGTGTTTTTTATATTATTTTATTTGTTTAAAATGGTCGTGGCCTAGTTGATTTTCGGACGCAATTCATTGTACGGTGACCGCATGGCATTGGCAGCAGAAAGAAAATGAATTTTAGTATGTTTGTAGGTATTTAGGAAGACTTTCAAGTTAAATGGTTACTAATGTAAAGACTATGTGTATTTGACGTAAAAGTTGTTTTCATTTTTGTAAAGCGTTTCCTTCTATCTTTTGATCAAGAAGGAAGCGCTGTGGCCAAAGTTTGTCGATACAGTAGTGTTAAAAATTATTTTCTGGTGAGTGTAGAACAATAATTAAAAATGTAGAGCTATTGCAATAACATTGTGAGCCATTTAATGATTATTTCATTACTCACGTGGATTTATTGGGATTACCCAACTAAACTTATTGGGGTTTAGATATGCTCAGTCATCATCACAGTTAAACTGTCAGCTTGTTAATTCTGATATTGAACTAGCCACTAAATTTGTATTTCCCCTGGCAGAGTCGAAGTTTTAAACGATTTCTCATCCTGAAAAGTCAAGTTTTGGTCAGTGGCAAAAAGTATTATCTAATAAAAACCGGACTGTATTTGACTACAGTAGGAATTTAAACACTACCGTTAAGGTGACCTTGCTCGTTTTTAATAAGCGTAACAATTATTTCAAAATGAATACAAATTGCAATTTACACATTGGTAAATTGTTTCTTAATACATAAACTGAGCATCGAAAAAGAAGCGATGAAGAGAGAAAAATAGAATTAAATGCTAAAAACAAATGCATGTAGAAAAATAATATGTATTTCTTGTATCTAAAAGTAAATATGTAGTATTCCCGGAAATACTTTACATTGTGTTAAACAGTCAAATTGTATTCCTTATATTATTAAACACTGATAATATACAGAAGTCATGTCGACGACCTCCGTGGTCGAGTGGCGTACGCACCGCTTTCAAGGTGTGGCTAGCTCTGAGGTCCCGGGTTCGATCCCCGGTCGAGTCAAAAAAATTCACATATCTTCATTTTCCCGGGTCTGGGTGTTTGTGGTACCTTCGTTGTATCTGAATTCCATAACACAAGTGCTTTAGCAACTTACTTTGGGTTCAGAACAATGTATGTGATGTTGTCCGCATTTATTATGTCGAAGTGTACTTTTAAACTGATAAATAAATAACAAGTTAATACTAATGTTGTTCCTATAACATTCTAAAAGTATCAACAGCAAAAAGTGTAACAAAAAATGACTTACGAGTGCTCCCCATTGTGTATATCCTACCTATACTAACCTATAGCATATATAGGAGTAAATACCAGTAACCCAAACAAAAGATCCAGTTTTTTTTAGACCTATAACAAGTATGTCATGGTTATTGATTGGATCCGACTGGGCAGTGTTTTTTCTATAACTTAGGTTTAGAGTATGACGGCTAAGTAATATAAGGACACCCAACACGTGAAATAAATAGGATTTAAGTTTCACTCAAAGATATAAAAGTTTTGATTCAGGTTGACGACTTTTAGACACTTTCCGTATGCTAAATAAATGACTCCTGTTGCACGACTCCTAAATATAATTATAAACAGAAAAAATATATGAAGTTATTCTATATGTAGAGAACATTTTATAATGTCACTAGGCACTCTTTAATCTAGTTTACAAAAAACTTATGCAATATAACCTATATTGCATAACTGGGTGTATATTAAAACCATAACAAGAAAATACAATGGAAATAAAACTCTAACGAAAACAATTAAAGCATAGTTGCTATATAATAGCCAAGTGCATTCATCACATACAGTACTCAGAACAAAGGCTATTACAATGTAAAAACGTATGTATGTAAGTACATACGTGCATATTTACATACGATAAGTAGCCAAGGAATGTTTGTTATAACTTCTAATGTGCAGTTACTGAAATAAATGAAAGTTTATGTAGAAACAATTGGTGATAATGTTAGTCAAAGGCCAGAACCCGCATGGAACAATTTGCTTTTTTTGTGAAATTGTGTTTTCTTTTTTTCAGGCATAGAGACATTCATTAATTAAGAAAAATTCTTGAATCTTAAAATCTTGCATTTTTAAATCCAACTCCCTATGTTATTTAGGTAGATAGCATACGATATTAAAGAGCCCGAATTCTCTATTGAACATGAATCGAAGAAACTATTCCCTATTACCTTCTTTTTTGGAATGTTTAAATTGTATTCAACTGTTTTATAAGGCTACTATAAATTCTGCCGTTACATCAAATACACAAAGGATTAGACAGATCTGAAATGTGTGTGTACAAATATAACAAAAGAAACTTAATTTAAAAAATATGAATATAAGGACTTGGTCACGAAACACATCCCTTTTTTTTTCTTCTCTATCCTATTGGTGGGGGTGTTCCTGCGGTGTTCATAATTTCAATATTACCAACTGGCACTACTATAGCGCTATGGTAATTAACATTCATTATCTTATCGGATACATGTGTAACAATCAGAAGTGAGTAATGAATGTATTAAAGCGACGAAGCCACTTTAACAATTGGTTCGGTAACGCTGTACCTAGGTTTCTAAACGCAATAGTTAAACGAAGCGTGAACAATAATTAATTGCAGTCTTAACAATTTACTGCACTAGCTTAATTATATTTTTTTTAATTAAATGGAATTTCGTTAAAATATTATGTAAAAACTTGAAGAAAATTGACCTATTAATATATTGAATTGACAATATTTTTTCCAAGAAATTGCCCGTCCTGCCAAAAGGATAAAAAAGCTGGAATTTGTAGAGGTGACAAGTCAAAGCCAGGTAGGTGACTTATCGATACAAAATGATATTTCCATTGAGCATTGTCTATTGACGGGGTTATATTTAAATGCTGCTTCTGAGGCGAGCAAAGAACTAACCAACTTCTTCAACTGAGCCAAGGTCTTCTCTTTACAAATTATTTGAGCCAATCTAATCATCTATCTGGATTTCAGATCTTTGCTTTTATAAAATAAGATAATAATATAAATGTCCCAATGCTGGGCAAATTCCTAGTCCCGTCTAGAGATTTATTGGAGAAAACTGCTGACTTTAAAAAAGAAATATTTCTTAAACGTCCAGACTGTTGCAGTATGCTGTTCAACTGTTATTATGCACCACATAAAGTTATTCTATAGTAAGCTACAACCTTTCCAACCTTTCACCTTGTAATTATGCAGTAATGCAGTAAAGAGGTATAATTGCTTAATGGGCTAAATGATTACATTATACTTGCATAATTTGAGAGTAAGTATTTGATACAGAGTAGGCAATGTTCGTATGAATATTTTTTTTAATGCGGTTTATGTCAATTATACACAAATAGACGATATCTAATTCTAGGTCTGGCACTCTGTTATGTTTATGAAACAAAGTAACGTTGAGATCATAATGTTATAGTAGATAGAAACTTTACTAATTAAAACACATTTAAGATATCTATTAGGCATTATTTTTAGTGTTATACCTACTTGAATCGAGGTCTCCTATAATATAAATATTAAACGTTTTTTTAGAAATATACAGTTAAGTATTTGATGGTAAATTAAATTATTTTTTGTAGATTTTAGCTTAATCGTGAAAATTATTATTTTGTCAATGCCAAGATCTGCATTTACGACATAGGAAAAACGATAATCGGAAAATAAAAAATATGTTTAGGCTCACACGCCGCCGTGGCCGTCAGAATGATATTTTGGAGGGAAAGTGTTATTTTTAAGTAACTTGTGAAATCACAATATTATCCACTAATATATGTACTTGATCTTAATACAATGTATTCCTTGTGTCCATATCAAATGCAGACGGCGCTTAGCAACATATTATTATAGTTAGTGTTGGTAATGAAGATTATAATTTTGTGCATGCGTTTACTTTACGAATGTTTACTAAACGCATCCAGGCAAATTATCATAATTTCATACATTTGAAATTGGCAACAAACTGCAATTTGTAACAGTTTATTGAGGACAACTCTACAATACTTAGTACTTAGTCTGGCAATTAGCAATCTGAATTAAGATTCTAACTGCTTGTTTCAATTGAAACCTCCTTTTTGCAGATTTCTTCTTGATTGTCAACTCACTCTTCTTGGTCAGAAATCACTGTTAAAAAAAGGTATATCTTTATTTAGATTTAGGGTCATTCAGCAGTCATCGAGTACATTTATTTATACTTACATTTCTGCAATGGAAATGGTAATCTTAACTGCTATTTTAGATCTCCAACATCATATACATTTTTTTATTGAAGCCTGTGTGTTCCAAAATCTGGGTTAACGCCTCCCTCTTTAGCTTTCAAACCTTTTATCTTGATTTCTGACAGCGAGAGCTCCAAATTTAGGCGCATTCCAAATGTTGCTTACTACTTTTCCCGGCTAAATCTCAATGATAGCTGCAAAAATATTACTCTCCTTTTATTTTTCTGTACAAATGAGATGCCGCTACGCCCCGTATAGTGATTTGTTTCGCTTCCACTTCGGCAAAAGTAAATTTTAGTAATATGTTTTTGAATGAATTAAGTGTTATTGGATATCCGTAGAGAAACTGATAATAACCTTGGTTCGGTTTCACAGATTTCAACTTTTGGATCTGACCTCTTGTCGCGTACACAATGTTCTGAATATTTAAATCAGACATTTATAGTTATGGTCATAAGTTACTCAATGTGTATTATAAAAGGATAGCGTGGCTGAAATGACTGTGATGGCAGCGGGTTTCGTGTTAGCATTTGGCTCTATATTTAAGGGCAAAATGGATGTTTTTTGCTAAATAGGAAAAAAAATATGGTCTGTTATACTAGTATCTATAAACTTATATCTATGATACAGTGATTTAGAGGAAAATCTTACTAAACTAGCTGATGATCGCGGCTTGGGTTGTCGGTTAGAGCCACAAAAACATAGTCCTCTTTTAACGGAGTTAGATAAAAGTCAGTTAGAGAGAGTTAGAAGACACTCACAGTCGTATTTATAATATACGCGGATTGCTGACATTTATTTTAAACTATCTGTCAATTAATTTAATATAACATACGTAATGTTACTTCATACTAACTTATTTTTATATAATTTTATACAGGAAGGTAGTCTTATTACAAAAATAATAATTGTTTAATTTACTGAAACAACATGTATTAGAGATAATTATTTGTGACAATGCTATGATAACTTAATTCATGGGTGAATAAATATTTTTTGTTTCGTGTCAATCGTATAAATTATACAATAAAATAGCGGCAGTGGATACACATAATTATGTGAAAATTATGGCGTAATTACTAAATCATAGCAATTACCTAAATTCATGATCATTGTCATAAATTATGATTCAAGTTTGTGACAGAATTCAGTGGACCTATTACCACAACATAATTCTAGCATTTGGGGAAAAGAGATGCCGCTTTACAACGTCTATTGTAGTCTCATCTATTTCGAAACTGCAACCAGCTTAGGTACTTGAAAAGGAGCAGGCAGGCCCCTAGACGTCGTCATTTTTAACTTACTTGTCATAACTTCAATCCTTCAAATTTGGCACAGTGTGGGTGAAATTGCAATCTTGCAAAATATATTTTATAAACTGTTCGCTTATAATTCCTATTCAGTCTCTTAATATTGTCGAAAAACAATGTAACGTCGAGATCTCTTTATTAATGTTATTTGCCGTGTGAATTACTGTAAATTTGTATTTTAATACTTGAAAGAGTTTGACGCATAAAAATCATTGTGGTACTTAAATATTTAAAACTAATTGTTTTTTTTGTTCTCCATTTTTATTTTCAAAACAGTGGGCGGCAAAAGTAAGAACTAAAACTCTTTGGTATTGGTAAACTTTTTACAACTTTTTTATGTCCAGTTCAAATTCAGAACCTACTGAAGTCATAAATTAATTTGTTTCAAATGTCGAAACGCATCATTCGAAATGTAAATGTTATAATTAAATTTGGCGCTGCACGGCTAAATGCATCGACCATAAAAAGAATTTATGTCGGTTGGATTCGGACCAAGAGTAATTACAGATTAAACATTTACGTTTGTTATATTCAAATAAACAATATTGTTTGATTTACAAGACTTCATACGACTATATATTTCGGAGTACAATTAATACTACAAGGTCAACAATGCATTTAAGGTGACATAAAATGTTCTGCTTACGTAATATGTACATGCGTCATCGAATTATGTCAGTCGTATCAATCAAATTATTAACCAACAATATTAGTAGTCGTAAAATTAAATATTATGGCAACACAATAGGTTTTAAAGTATCGATGTAGTTTAATGTCCTGGTATTGTAAGCACAAGTTTACGAGATATGTTACAATTATAATTATGATAACATTCAACAGCTACCAGCGGGTCTACTAAGGCTTAAAGTAAAACAAAACTGTGGAATAGGGATAGCGCACTACAGTCTAATGCATCATCTCTTTTACACAACTGCTATAAAAAAAATGTTCAGGTTAAGGGCTTTAATAAACTTTACAAGTCAATATTATTCAGGTTATTTTAAGCAAATGCACGGATATTTTGTGACAAAAACGTCGTTATACCACAACAAAGATGTTTGTGTATTGATTTTCTTGTCAATATGATTTTTACTTATAGCTTCGTTGACGCATTGACGGTTGACATCTAAATAACAGTATTTATACAGAGACTTCTATGAAAAGGTTTTATTTTTCCACTTCTTCGTATTTTAATTGTGACTTATGTGTGAATTTTATTACGACAGGCAGGTATTGAATATATTCAAGTATGAATCCTTTGCAAGGTTTCTTTCAAATTTTTATTGTTTTTTTGGAAACTCGACGCTGAAGTAGTTGCTACATAGCTTTTAATAGTTTATTTATTAATTGTTACGTGAGAGTTAGAGCTTTTTTCGCTATGATCCTGACTTAATTCCTTGTATCTAACATCACTACCAACTTTCTAACTGTCTTTCTAACTTAAGATTGTACATAATACGCCAAGTTTATTGAAAACGCTTAAGTTTTTATCACAGCAGACCCCAACAAGCATAGATATTCACATTGTTATAAAATAATTATTATGTATAACAATACAAGTATAATACAACATCTTTGTACATTTTATATTCCACAAATGACGGATGATATTATCACACAGTAAAACAGCATTCAATTGTTTCTGATGCAGTGTGTTCGTTTACTTCCCAATGTTTATGCGATTCGAATGTGCAGTTGTTGTCAGATAATTTTATACCTTGTTTATAGAGACATAAAAGCTAAGTTTGTAAAGCTGAGAGGGTATATGGGAATGAGTTGTTGACTGCTGTCTTTCGCTGGAGTTATGAATCATGAGACAGGTGTCACAAGTGTTTGGACTAGTGTACTGTGACGTCACACAATTGATTTTACGAAGAAATTTGCAAGTACTCGGTATCTATGTAGCTATCTTATGTAGAGCCATTGATAACGTTAATCATGGAATTTTGATGACAAATTTTACTGAATGGGGTGATTCAGAGATAAATCTTTTCTTCCTTTCGTCTTTCACAATATGATAATACTAGCTGTTGCCCGCGACTTCGTCCCCGTGGGTAGAAGAATAAGTTATGATTTATACCTGCCCTGTTTTTTTCACATTTTCAATTGTATCTTCGCTCCTATTAGTCGCAGCGTGATGGTTTATAGCCTAAAGCCTTCCTCGATGAATGGTCTATTCAACACAAAAAGAATTTTTCAATTTGGACCAGTAGTTCCTGAGATTAGCGCGTTCAAACACAAAAACATGTTCAGCTTTATATATTAGTATAGAGTATAGATTATAATATAACCAGTGATAATAATAGAGCTCTACAAACATTGTATAGAGATGAGTAGTAGGTAGTATTTGTAGGAACATTACCGCCTATCTGTTGCCAACAATTACATAATTAATTATCCCAATTAAATTATTTATTGTACAAGCAATTGATGAACGAGAAAACAAATGCCAAATGACAATGTGTTATCAAACTCTTTTATCAAGGAAGACCCTGCCCGTTTAGCCAAGTGACATTTTAACAATACTTCACGTCAATAGAAAAACCTGCAATGTATGAAATTGACATTTGTATTAATCTCGTGACTTAGACCTGTCGATTCCATACATTTGAGCGTTTTCTATCGACGTTAACGATTGTAAAAACGTCACTCAGTTCGACGGGTACAGGCCCTTTTTTACCCGGTGAAACCTTCATGGACGTTCTTTACCCTGGGGAAGGCGGAGAGGTGTGCCCAACTCTTACCGGCTATAACCACCGGAGTGCTTCACTCTTCCTTTCCTTGTACCTGAGATACGGGAACGCGACGCAAACTACCGCGATACGGGCAGAGGTCCTGATTCAAACTCTTTAAGATATGTCATTGACGTTGTGGAAAAGAGCCGACGCTCTTCCCCGTGTCACGCTTTCACAACTGAAATTATATATGGCATATTATGTATAAGTGTAGTCGATTTGTATTTTTTTATTGTGTCTCGAAGTTTCATGCTACTATTCAAGACAAAGAAAAATCCATAATTTAAAGCTCAGCATCATCTATTAATAAAATACGTGTAGAACCGTAATACGTGCCTGACCACAATCCCTTTAACCACTTTAACTATTGCTATCATTTGTATGCACTGCTGTAACCGAAAATGTAGGGTCATTGCGCTCCAGTCGCACGGGTGAACTACTTAATGTATAGGAGATACCTGGGAATGGAACTCTCCAAATTATCTGGGAATTTCGGTAATAGACCCCATAGTGAGCATAATAAGGTAGTTGATGTGCATGCTTTTGTTTTTCTAAGTATAAAATATATTCAGTGACTCTAGGAGAAAATTGCATTTATATTTTGTAATAATCTACGTGATTAGATTAATAATAATATTCATGAGGCTATAATTCTTAGATTTTGTACAAATATTATTCCTTAAAATTCTTGTTGGTATTTATAAAAGTAACTTGCCACTAGTTTTTAATTCTCCATTGTGAAAGCAAGACGTCGCTCTATACTGCATGTAGCGTAGTCTCGTTCCACAGAGACTACAATTTTGCTTATAGTAATGACAAGACCTCTCACTTCATGGTAATTATGGCGAAGTTATTAGCAAAGAGGTCGTAACTAGGTGAACCTGACTTCTCCCGTCAATTAACTAAGGCTCACTTATGTGAGAAATATAATGCGAGGATTAATACATTGCGGCGCCGCGCTGCTCTGGTCCATAAAGTGTAGTATCATTACCGGCAATGTATCGCAACTTACACGGTTTTCTCGCTAGTTATAAACGAGCCTTTACATTATAATGAAAAAGTTCTTTAGCATAAAATAAACAGCTGCCGAGAGATTACAATCAATTAAATATCAAAGTGTCGGAAGCATAATTGACTTAAGATGTAGTGTAATTATTAGTTATTGTCGCTTTCAAAGTAAACCACTGTTATTGTTTTATAAGAGTGTTTGTTTTGAAAATGTTGAATTAACGCTGACGTTTCCGTAATATAATGGCGAGAGTTCAAGTAAAATGACCGAGCGCTACGAAAACTACGTTGTCATAGGAGTATTCGTAACATAAACGTTACAAAACAACATATTTTCAATTCTCTAACATTTTCGAGGACCATACGAGGTACACAAAGACTTGAACATAAGTGTAGAGCAATACTGGCTGGTAGTTTATCACGACTTGCATCGCTTGCGGAGCTACAACGACCATCTTCACGAGCGGAGATAATCGACACTTTTAATGTAATCGAGTCGTGAGACACGACACAAAACTTTTACTTTTATTTTCTATTACAAGTAAAAGAATCGTCTTTCCTGTCTTAAACTTCCCTAGAAAGATCAAGAATAAAATCTCATGAAAAAAGCCTCAACGAATTTAATTATTCTGAAGAAATATAAAGCTTTTTGCAAACATTTTAATTGCCTGTATCAATTGTTAATGTAATTACGCGGTAAGGTAAATTATAATTAAGGCACAAAAAGTTATAGTTTTTTGAGGCTTAATAATTTATTTCTTTATGAAATTACGTCAATTGCCGAAAACCGTATAGGTACATTAAGTAATTATTTTTTTTCGTCTTATGTAACTAGTATATAAAGTATAAACAGTTTTAGTCTGTCAATTGTAAATAATTCAAAATGCTACCCAAGTATGTTTGCATTTCTCTAAAAAATAACAAAGATACCTAAACTTTAAAGTTTAGGTTCCTAAGAGCGTTTCACCATTCACTTCAATTGTATTCACACAAAATATGTTCGAGCAATATTGCTCAAACAATTTGTGCTCTCCTTTCATAATCCTAATCAAAGCAGCATTAATCTAGTCTCTAAACATTTCATCAGGAATTAACAAAAAGATCATTGCACTCACAGATGCCAAGATCAAAGTCATGATCAGAGTCATGCCAGTAGGAGAGCTGGCAACAGCGCCGACAGCGCAGAATCATGCCACGGCTAGACGACCAATGGATAGTGCAACCCCAAGAATGCAGAAATAGGGAACGCCAATTATTGTGAGGCAACCCAACGACACTGCGGTAGAGTGAACGCCAAGTATTTATCAAGACGATTCGGAATCAATTAAGTGTAACAACTCGACGACTAGTAACAAGTCAACCTTGATTGAGATTTGGCTAGGAGAGATTTTATGTCACAACTCTGAAGTCAACGTAGATTTTTTTTGCATTGTGATACAGATGCTATGTATTTGACTTGGGATATTGACAATTTAATGTAAATTTTATGTGTTGTATCTATCCGAAGTGGGAACTAATTTGCACTAATCATAAAAATATGGAAATTATTGTTACCAAGCCAATTAAAAATTTCGTACACTATAAATCAAATTCAAAGATTATTTTTTTATTGAGCGCCTTAATTCAATTTTTAGGTTATTACGTAAGTACCTCCATTGTTTACCTCTTAAAACAAAGTTACGTGTATTCTAGTATGCTGTCTACAATTATTTAATTAAGTTCCTATTAAAACGCCCCTTTTTACACAAGCGTGTAATATGGCTCAACCCTCCAAACTTTAACACACATAATTGTAAAACCATGCCTTTAATAGCTGCAAACAACCTTACTTTATGACCGCAAAATTACGCTCACGATAATTCGAAACAGATAATGGAAAATTGCTGTTATAAATACATAAATAACATTGATACATGGTATGTCGCGTGACATTCGCTGTGACCAAGGAATGCTATTTAATTCATGACAGCGTTGGAACGATTGATTGTTAGGGCCGGCGTCACCACATTATAATATGCGAACTTTGAAATGACTTTTTTATGAAATTTTCTATGTATAAAAATTCTATACATTTTTCGCAATACTCGTGTTGAGTCTGGGTGTCTCTGTGCATATAATTTGAATGTTTGTAGAACACCCGTGAGCGTGACACAAAGATTGCGAGATTCTATTTTATTATTTAGCTTTATCAAATCGAAACGTCGGGAACTAAAATCAAACATTAAACCGCGATGAAATCCGTAAAAGTAGTTTCATTTCAATGTCTAACATTCGCGCAAACCTAAGCTTTATAGCATCTTTTAATATAAAAGTTTTAGTTGTAGGTAGAAGAGACCTTGCCGCTCTACGATGTGTAAAACGTTGTCTATCTTCCATACTGCGACAATATTACTTTAAGCAGTGGTGGTAGACCTTATATTCAACCTAAGCATCAAAATCACCTTCAACTGATCGCGTTCACAAACCAGTGTAGCCCCCCTTTATACATTTTCTGGTAGTGTATTATAGACAGTAATTCTCTTTACCTTTGCGGCTCGTCTTGGGCACAAATAAACTAAATTACTGAACAAATGATTGTTCTCGTAACTACTTTGTTAGCCGGCTACCTTAGAATGTACCTTATTATTAGATAGTAAATTATTGGTATATATTTGTTAAATTTAATGTGTATATATTTTTTGTCTTCGCTTGGTAGAAGTAGCGCAACCTCTTTCCCTTCCAACTATTTATCTTTTTTTAAGAAATTTTGGCTGTTAAACTACTTACTACAATATTTAATACTTAACAAAAAAGCATGTTCAGGCAACAGACAGGAAGGCTTTTTAATTAATTGTATTGTTTAATCAATTGACACAGCATTCACCACCGTGACATGAATGACCACAAAATTTACTATTACGAGTACTCCTTAGATGATGATCATATGATCTGCATTTGAGAAACCAGCTTAAAGAAGTTTGTATGTGTTATACTTACTAAAAAGGCTCTGATAAATCAGATCTAAGACAAAATTTACTTTCTACGAAATTCCTTAAGTTATTGTATTCTGTGAAGAATACCTTGAATACGAATTCTTTTAGGTTCATATCTGGAGCATCTTGGCTTGGAAATAAAAAGTCAAATAACTGTTTGTATATTATTGTGTTATGGAAAAAAAACGTGTTAACAAGTAGGACTCCTTAACCCGGTTTTGTGTGATCTTTTTAATTTCGTTGAATATTACACTACTGAGATATACCTATTGAAATGGAACACAGTCCTTTTTTTAAGGACTCAAAAACAACACTTATTTTCATGTTGATAATTTACTTTTAAAATACTTACCACCTTTTGCGAAGTCTTGCCGCACCCAAATCTGCGTGACAGTGCTATATCGAGCATGCCTTTTGTCTCACAATGAATGATCGTGTCAATAATCAAGTAAAAAATCTGTGTCCTATACAAAGGCAACAAAAACTACACAAAGAGGTAACGAACGCGTAGCTGAGTACCCAATGGTCAAACACTTCACTTATAAACCACTTTAAGCTTCCTATAAGTTTGTTTTACTGTCAAGCAGTCAATTGTTTAAATGAGAGAATCGTGTTCCATTCTAGAAAATTTAAAAATATTTTTATTTTTTCGTGTTATAATTGAATCAGCCAGTATTTTTAAGTGTAGTTTACATTAAAAGAAAGAAAATTGTTGTTGTAAGAGCCAAAGAGGTTGGTTTTGTATTATTATGCATTTGTGAATAAGACAAGACTCCATTTATTATAAAGGAGAGTTATTATTCCACTGATATAAACAACGTTTAATGACACTTTATCGTTAATTAATCCATCAGCTACAATTATTATTAATACCTTATAATTAAATTGGAATTAACAAGTGCTTATTGTTTTCCATATCAAAGGTTATCAAGTCGATCCTGTTTCTTTCCTCTGGGACACGTGGCTTAACCCACGTAGCTGTGATAGTCCTTACTTAAACCTTAAGTCAGATATAGAGGTTAGTGACCTGACCTTTACCAACTACTTCATTTTTTAGGAACCCCAACTAAACAACTCCTAAACTTGATTGAAACCAAGGCAAACAAAAACTATGCGACCTCAGCAAACAATAGAACAAATGGATTTTCTTTTCATGCAACTTAATACCGTTCTTGGACCTTCGTATTTCTATGCGAATTAAAGTATCAAAACAATGCTAAATCGGACGTAACGTTTCACACCGTAGCTCGCGTCACAGCACTCATACACTAAGACAATCGCCTTTTATGTTCATTCACGACAACGTACATCCTTTGAATCGGACACGGTGCAAATAATAAACAACATTGTCATTGTATGTATATTTGACACTTTCAAAAAAACATTTAGGCAGTGTGTCAATTGACCATTTGTATACAACCTTATTTCTTGAACCTGGGATACCACCATAGGAACTTTCACTGAGTTAGAATGCGGTTGAAACTCGCTCGTACTCGTACATAATACTCGGTCTGTATTGTCGGCAATGAAAGGTCGCTAAGCTATTATTGTCTCGTTATTATTATCAATGAGCGACACGCGTCACTTGCGACAGTTTTTATTTGCGTATCAGTTTGTAATTTACGGAACCTTAATGTTAAGTAACCGTGAATTCATTATCGATTAAATCTGGGGTTCTATGGGCTTGTTGAAAGAATCTGAGGAATCTTTACTTAGAGTTTCAATCGAATTGAGAGCGAGTCAGTTAGTCCCGCCACTAGCGCTCATTCGTGTAGTGGAACGAATTGAAACTACACTCGATTAACAGCCATCGACGCTGATAATACAGAATCCCTACTAAGCAGATCTTCTTTGGTCAAACCAAGGATCAAGAAATAAGGTTGTATACAAATGGTCAATTCTCACACTGCCTAAATATTTTACCATTTCACGAACCAAACCAGTTTCGGATGTTATCCAGCTGATTACATAACAGTATGAGTACAATGTCAAATTACAAGATTACATTGGCCAGTTAAAACTTATCAGCCATAGATCTTTTAAAGGTTTAGAAGTATAAAGTTTTCCTATTGTGTTTGGCCCTCGGTCTCTCGGTACATCGTTGGCCGAAAAAGTTGCATAAAAAAAGATTAATTCACCTTGTGCCACCTGCACAAGGTGAATGAGAAGACATAGTACCTCTCCTCAAGGCGAGATCTTTGGTAACTTTAGTTGAATAAGTGTAACAACATCCTTAATATACATTTTATGTCTTGACATAACCTCATTGAGTCTCACTTCTGTTTCAAAATAGATGACAAAATGTAGACACACGACAAAGAAGTACTCAAGACGCCCAAGACGGGATCCGACTTGATTACTCATTGTTATTACATTAGAAGTTTCACATAGTATTTGGCTGTAGCCATATTCTTTCCGGTTTTCCTCTATCTGTAATCTGAATCTAGACTACGATTTCTCAAGTTAAAATATTGCTCATTTAAAGATGATATCAAAGTGCAATCTACAAGAACACATCTCCTTAATGGTCTGACTTCCGACACAAGGCATGTTTAACACACGCTGAATTCATTACCTGAAGATGGTATAGCATCATTACACTCATATGTCACTCGGACAATATAACGCGGAACCTGAGTAGGAAAAAGACTGATTAGTTTAGTTGCAAAGCGGAAAATGTCGCACTCGAGACTCGACAGACAGGTCTAATTCGAAAATAGATGTGGAATAGTTCCGAGAATGTTCTAGTGTGTGGTTGATTGTTACATGTTACGATCTATAAATAATTTTAGAAAATAAGCCCGTTTTTTAAATTCTCAAAACTACATTTTATTAAGATAATACAGAATAAAGTTGATTACAGAAGTTATAAGTAAATATCCAATAATTTTACCATTTTTTTGGATTGACCAGTATTCGTGAAACCGCGAAATAGCTAAGCTAAAGTTTATTTCCATACTATCTGATAATAATGGTCACGTCCCCCAAAGGCCCGAAGCGAAACAGTTTACTACCAAACCAATTAAGGCTTTAATCGTTTCAAACTATTAGTTAATCGGTGTCAATGGGGTTGTTCCAGTTCCACCAAGAAAACTTTAACAAGGGCAAACGTATTGTAGTTGATACATCCAGGTGACTAAACTTCTTTGTTGTTTGTTACGTATTTCGAGGAATTTAATCGTAAGTATTACCTGGTCTACCAGTAACAACCAACTTGTATAGCTCGTTTATTACACATAACCCTTACAAACCTTAAATATTATCAAAGTAAGATTTTAAGTCAACTTATATAACATCATATTTAAAAAAATCGTTGAAATACTCTCCATTTTGCTTCATCACACTTTTTATAAAAAAGGTAACGATACGATTACAAAACAATTAACTATTCCTAGTCTCTAGGTCCCCTGGGCAGTTGTTATTATATGCGTGAAATCCGGAAATCCGTTCATCTTTAGCAATGCAAAATTTATTTATTCATGAATGTTGACGATCTTGGCTTTCATGTTTTATTACCTACAGCGTACAGTTAATTGCGTTCGGAAGTGGTTATGTGTTCGCCATTATGACAAGAATCAGAGTACCACTCCACAAGTTATATTATTGCAGATGTGTGAGCGGGACATCGCTCTACAAGGCATAGAGCTCCATTTCTCTTTACCATTCTCCATTTTTACTTTAATCGTTGGTGGTAGGGCCTCAGTTAGGTCGAGTAAACTATGTATGTATAGGTGTTTATTCAGGAAACCCGTGGACCATTTGATAATACTCCGGTAATGACAATGTTCCGTTGTTGGGGACAAAGGCTGAATAAAAATACGTTTCAAGCAGTTCAACCGTTACAATACGATAAAATTGTAAATCAAATCAAATGATTTAAATAACTGCGTTACTGAAAATTGGATGTATTGAAACTGTTGTTTATTTAAGTAATTTTGGTTAAATCTAAGCTTTAATATGCAAAAATGATTTGAAAATTAATGTTAATAAAGCACGTTAATTTCATGTGTTTTTTTTTTGTTTTTTACAGAAGTCACACATGGCGAGGAATTCGGCTATGATGGAAATATTGGTAAGGCATCAAATACTTATTACAATAAACTTCATAGATTAAAAAATTGATACATGCATCAAATCAAGCACCAATTTATGTAATCTTTTGTGATCTCGCTACAATTGTTTATCTTCTTAAATATCGTTATTATTTTAGATTGCTTTCGATACAAAGTTGCTTGAATTAAATAATAACTATTTAATTTAGGTATTGGGATGATTACTAAGGCAGAAGTAACATTAAGCTTCCTCACTTAGGTGTATAGCACGAAAATAAAGCAAATTGTTTAAACACGGAGAGGTATTATTATGGTACTACATTACAAAACCCCGAAAATGATTTCGGTCGTATGTCTTTTTAACTCAGGATTTCAAACTATCCCATCCGCAACTCTGCAGAAAAATAGACCCTTTGAACAAGATTCCTTAGTAATGCTCAATTTTCATTCAGCGATGTCCATGACAAAAATATGTGTTCAAGAAAATTGAAGATAATTACAAATCGAATTGGTCTTTTTCTGGCGTAGGTACTAAAATTTAAATTGTCTTATTCGCGAATCGAATGCAAATGGGCAAGGTTATGTAATAAGGTAACAATTATGGGGCAATTGTACGCTAGATCTAACGGATTTAGATATTTATAATTGGATATGTATATTTAGAATAGAATTGTTTCTGTGAGATAACATAAAAAAACTCTTGTTGAAGTGTTTATGCAAATTAGTATAACTGATTTAAAAGTACCTGCCTGAAAAAGTACATACCGATTCAGTGTTTAGAAGTTTATAAATTACTTTAATAGTAGGTTGCCATAAATAGCAACAATTAATAACTGATGATTAGAGAATGCTTAAAGAAGTGTTAGGCTTTAATAAATTGAATCAACGATGATGCGTAAAGCCTTTATTAGGGCTATTACACAGAAAAACCTATTTTCAAGGCCCTCTCTATCCGCAAATTTAAAGACAAAGTTCCAGTCATTGGGAATCTCGTTTCTTTCCGACTAAGATATCTTTTTTAGGCTGTTACAGCCTGGTACCAACTTCTACACTATTTAGGAACTTAATAGTACTTAATAGCCTTGCTACCCATTCGCGTAACTGCTGAACTTTAAAGTCTAAACCCACAAAAAACTAAAAGAAAAAAATCTCTCTAGCTTATGGTGTCTAACTCCTGGGAGGTACCAAGGTCTATCTCGAATCGTTTCAAGTTTTCCTGTATAGCCTGACCAGGCCATTTTTAATAACAGTTTTTATATCACCATGAGCGCCAAAGCGTCCATCATTGCAATGTCTTCAAGCCAGAATTTAGAAGGAACCTAACGAGTACTACCATGGGAATCATGAAAACGATTCTGTCTTGGAAGTACCAAGACAATCTATTGATCCAGAAATGTTAATAATATCCTTTAAATCCCAGGTCCGATGTACTGGGGCGAGCGCTACCGGGAGTGTGCAGGCAAGCACCAGAGCCCCATCAATATCAACGTGCTGCGCGTCAAGCAGGTGACCTTGCCCGAGCTGGTGCTGGTCGGCTTCGATGACTCCATCGACAACGTGCACGTCACCAACAATGGACATACAGGTTTGTCATTACTTAGACCGGTGGATGGTAGTCATCCGTGAACATAGGTACGGTTAGGAACAAAAATCACGAGAGATTTGCAAACTGACATTAATACTCTAAATGTAGAATGAGTTTGGCATTTTTTTTCAGTCGATATCTGTTCGTTAGCTGATCCCGTATAGTAACTTCTTGCTATGTTTTTTGTTAATTTCTTGTAAATATCATTGTGGTCATCTACTTATGTTGCTGATGGTATCCAACAATACTGCAGGATGCAATCGTGACTAATATCGAATCTAGATTAATTTTGTGGTGATACCATTCTGTATTATAGCTTTGTCATTTAAAGAGGACTTTATCTAGAGATCTATAGAATGAGGAGCCCAGATGGGGCATATTGTTGGATCAAATTCCACTGTCAAATAAAAATGAGTTTTAAGATATAAAGTGCAAATCTTACTTAACTGTTTGTTTACTTCAGAATAAAAATGCGGTTAAAATTGAGGCAACATTGTCCGACGGTTTTTTCTTCTAGTGAGTTAAAATAAACCACTTAGCCACTAAACTGTAAAATCAATACCAGTCCATTTCACTTCGTTTCTTTAGATTTCATGGCAGGTTAACTATATTTTTTTATTAAGTTTTTCATTGGTTAGCAAATTGGCGTAAAAATAAGATTGATAACACAGTAACGGTTCATATTGCAAAAGGGGGTCAAGGGCAAGACAGCGAAGTGAAAATCATTAAAGAACTAAGTGTTAACTTGAGAACCAATAGTCCTTGTGTACCTACTGTTAAAGTAACTACATCTTTGAATTAAGTGTCATATGCGTGGGTATCCAATGTCATTTAAAAAAAAAACCGTTTAAATGCAAGCCGGACTCGCGACACAAAGGGTTCCGTAGAATTAGGCTAAAGAAAATTAAATCGGTTGGATGATCAACATACGAATTCATATAACAAATTATGACTTTAACAAACATTGCTTAATCTGTAATTGTGAGGGACAGATTTATTTTTTTAGTTTGAGTCGTAAAAGAATAAGTTTTACAGAGTACTGAATGATGATTGTCAAATAATCTTCCAACAAAATAGGTACCAACATAATTCTGTTGAATAATTCGTCTCTTTTTAGTCTTTATGCCACTTGATACGATACTTTAGTACAATTTGCAAGGAGTTCAATGTTTATTTAAATACGCATAACATTTTCTTTCATTCTAAACGTTTAGGCGTCACAATATTATGTTAACTCTTCAAGTAGGTTTCTTTTAAATAAAAAACAAAATCAACATCGTCATACTCCATGGACGATGTGGCACTGTTTATTTAACTTTTTCTTGTGTTTCTTCAACTTGTGAAGTGTTTGTAGGTACGGAATACTGTTAGTGTAAGCATTGACCCATTCAGAAAGGTTCAGACTATGCTGGAATGTATATACCACGGTTTACTAGAAGAATTTAACACTTGTGTTCTAAGTAACTAAGTAAGAATTGAAAGAACTCTTACTGAGAACATAAGTATTAAGCACAACCTTTAATCAAAAACGTCGCGTAGCACACAGTCGTCCTTAGTTTAACTGCACCAGACGTCCCGATTTAAACGGGTCTATCCCTTATTATTATTTCTGGTTTCTCCGAACACAGAATTGTCCCGATTTATATATATTGTCGTCGGCCTAGCCTTTTCTCAACAATGTTGGGGTCGGCTTCCAGTCTTAAAGGATTCAGCCTCAGTGTTTTACAAGGAGCGACTGCTTATCTGACATCCTCAACCCAGTTACCTGGGCAATACGGTACCCCTTGGTTAGACTGGTTGTCAGACTTTCAAGCCCTTTATAAGCTACTAGTTAAATTAGTTCATCAATAATCATGGCTTGATTAGAAAATATACTTTTTATCCGATGCATTATTTCTCATCAATCTTGACAAATCTAAAAATAGCCCATTTTGCCTCCAATGTCTGTCTGAAAGTCTGTGCAGTGTATCTGGTACTATTTATAGTGATTCTACGGATTATTTTATTGACTATCTTTTAATTAACCTAAAAAAAACAAGGTCCCGTTTTGACCCCTAAAAATGGTCTCCTTAACTTATTTAGGTAACTGTCATCCAGGTTTGAAATATTCCAGTGCGAACATAAAATTGACGCTCTTGCATGAGACTGCTAGATATATTCGTTCTTGATTCAGTTATTTCCATTTTCAGTCATATTCTCAGGCATGTAAATTGTAAGACAGTTAACGGAAGTTAGCATTGTGGTATTTGTGGTCACGTCTAATTACCATGTGATATCATTCCATAACAAGGATTATTATTGTACACCTATACCTACATATATGTTTGCAAAAACTGAATAGGTATAAGTATTTTAACCTGTATGGGATTTGGACAACTTGTATCGTATGCTACGTGTAGTGCAGCTGATGTAACTTGACACATTGGAAAAGAGCTACAAAATATTGCATGCCTCTGTTTCACATATCTCGCTCGTTAACTTTGCTGTCACTCTTACAAACCTTTATCTTATTTCCGAAGCGCCAAGTTATATTGGCCGTACAGGCCGTACTATCAAATAGTTGGCAAAATGTCATAACATAGGTAATAGAGTTTTGCCTGCTTGTTTTATTAACATAGTATTTCTTTATTCTACAGTTTTGATCGAGGTGAAGAACGAACCACATCCGCGTGTCAGAGGAGGCCCACTGGACAGTGACTACATCTTCAGTCAGATGCACTTCCATTGGGGTGACAATGATACCTTCGGATCCGAAGACAAAATCAATCATAGAAGGTGAGATTATTAACTAAAATACAAGTTTTGATTTAAGTGCTGTGATGTAATTTTACTTCAAAGGCAATTTAACAAAACGCAAAATAGCCCATAGAAGTGATAAAAAAGAATCGTTTTTTCCTAAGAACTGCGCTTGCGCACTTAAGTACCTACTCAAGTATTCGAAGTTACATCAACGATAATGGTACAAGAAATTGTAATTATGTGTACCTTAAGGAAATATCTAGTCGGTGCTTAACGACGTACATCTTTTTACTGCTATGCAGTAGCTGCATTAGAAGGTACCTTATTAGGGCCTAAATCTAAAGAAGAGCGTTAGACGCTGATATTGCGCAAACAAACGCAAAACATTTAAGTCTCATAAGCGCTTACGTATAGAATACGTCTTATGTGTTTTTTTACTCTTGGAAATTCTCATGGACTTCTTCACCCTGGCTAGGGCGGAGAGGTATAAAACACCGGAGTGCTTCAACCTTCCCTTATACTAGGGACCATGGGAAAACGATGCAAACTACCGCGATCCCAGGCAGGGACGCTCCTTTCTAGAGACGCAAGTTCAATTGGGAGTTTGACATCGTTCCGCCAATTAAGAGGCACGCGAAATCTTTTGTATAACTTAAGTTAACTCATAATCACGGTAGCTATAAACTCATTTTATTTCTTTCAATTGCAGTTTCCCAATGGAGTTACACATGGTGTTTTACAAAGAAGAGTACAAGTCGCCCACGGAGGCTGTCAAACATTCTGACGGATTGACAGTCCTTGCCTTTTTCTACGAGGTGAGTCTACGCATAATACAAATTTGTCTATAGGTACTACTGGGCGATTATAGCAGTGATGGAAGCAAGACAGTGAACAGCATAGAGCGACGTCTATCTTCCTCAACTCCTATTACCTACCTATTTTCAGTCGGGGATCTTGGTTCTCTGTAGTACCTATAGGGCTCATAAAAAATAATTTGCTTATACTCTCTAAAACCAGAAACATACAGTAAAGCAGTTTCATTACAGCATTAAACAACAACAAAAATAAACCATTTCGAAGTTCCTTTATTTTTTGGCCTACCTAATCCATGTATCGCGGTAAATAACACTATTTGTCATACGCGGATATCGAACCTGCGACACATTGTGCATATTTTGGCGTGGTACCACTCAGCTATCCATGCACCATCCGGAATTTGATAACTAGAACCTGTTACGATAAACATTTTAAAGATATTTCTGATTGCAATGGCACAGCGGTGGTGTTATACAAACAGATTAACAGATAGCAGAATTTCTTCTCTCGAAACATTCCACTCCTAATTTTAATATAACACCATGTCTTTGTAAAATGTATAAATGCACTTCATGTGTCTTAAAATAGTATATGTCGCAATTATCGTATCCACGTGCAACGTAATAAATTTGATCGATGCAGCAATCCGACAGGTGATTAGAACTTTATGCATACCTATGTATTTCTATCTTATAGGTACCTATACCTACCTATTTATCACATGAAAATTGTACATTTATAGACTAAGTATGGATGCAATGCTGCATGAAACTCAAATTAAAATATTGTCAATGTCGAAAAATCTAATTGGGGGTGTCCGGCAAATCCGACTTCGTTTTACGTCTCAATTTTGTTGAGAGGATAGTTAACATTCAGCAATGAATTTACTTTAGGCGCATAATTATGTATTTACAATAAAACTGCAATAATAATTATTCGCACATTACTTATTACACTATAAAGCGTAAAGCTTTGGAGATTTTAAACATCGCTAGAAGAGAGGGAATTCCCAACACATACACGTACCACCGACTTAGTCACCTTTCGAACTTTATTGCAGCGCAAAACATATATATAATATCTAACTTCAATAATAACATTACATTAGAAGATGAAGGATATCTATTGCTCAAAAACGGAGATACTTAATCCTCTCTGTCTCTTTCCAGCTCGATCGCCACCAGCACCCAGCCTACGACGACATAACCCTGGCTCTGCAGAACGTGACGGAACCCCACACTAGTGTCGTGATGAGCCACCCGTTCTCCTTCCTCAACATCTTGCCGTACGACCTGAAGCGGTACTTCACGTACCGAGGCTCACTCACCACGCCGCCCTGCTCCGAAGTCGTTATCTGGCTCGACTTCGAACAACCGATTAGGCTTACTCATGAACAGGTAATGAATTTTTATATTGAATAAACAGTTTTTTGTGTACTTAAGGGACAATCTGAACTCTGTGTTCCTCTTCCATGATTCAAGCTGGGGAAATAGGGAAAGCGGTATGAATTTATGTATGGTCTCACACTAACGCCCAGGATCTTTTAACTTGGCTTGGACGGATTTGGACATAATTATTATATCCAGTAGATAACGCCTCCTCTGTAAGGATGATTAACTAGCTATCGCCCCCGGGCCCGCCCGTTACAAATCAAGAACGATTACACGGGAAAATAAAAATCGTGATAATAACTATCCTTTGTGTTATAAACTATCTGTGTGCCAAGTTTCGTCTAAATCAGTGGTTTTTACTTCAAAGAGCTACAAATATCCATACATCTCTATAAACAACCTTCGCGGTTATTATATCAGTAGGATGATGTAGGTACCTACGTTATGAATATACAACGACAATATAAGTCACTTCTCTAATTCCAGATCGAAGCATTCAGAGAAATAAGATCGGCGCACGGGAAGATTACTCACAACTTCAGGCCGATCCAGCCAATCGGGGACAGAGTTGTCTTCTACAACATAGACAATAACTACTACGTTTACAATGAAATCGAGGATCACGAAGACACCACGACAGTCCGACCATCAAGAAGAAAAAAGGGTCGCAGCAGCGGCACATCACTAGTTCCTTCTACTTTAAGTGCTCTTAGTGTTATTTATGCGTTATCTATTAACTTGTGATAATCTATTACCGCTTTAACCTAGACTTACACTTTTGTTAGTAATTTAGGATCTTAGACATTGTATGTATATTTGAAACTGTAAAAGAAAGGATATTATTGTATCAGTTGTGTATCCAAGTATCTAAAAAGCAACATCTCAAACTCTCAACATGCTAGTAACCCGAAGTTAGGTAACTTAATATCTGGGTTAGTATATTACAAAAGATATCCTGTCTCAACTAATTGAATATTTAATATTTGATGAATGTACGTGTATGATGACTTTAAAAGATATATTTATAAAGCAAAATAGCTAGTAGTTGACAATACTTGTAGGCAATATTTTAGTTTAATATAAGTACCTAATTACGTAACACAAATTTTATTGGCCTACTATGTGCTTAGTTGCCACACTATAATATGGTGTTAGAATATTATAATTTTTTGTGTTGTTAATCCCAAAATTTTATCATTAAAAGCTACTTACTGGTTACAGAATTAACGTAAATGATTATATGTATAGTATAAAGACTCAATCGTTTATTTAATCTGCTGTTATCATGTTGATTTTGTAACTTATTTTTGAGCTAGGACATAATAATGTAATATCATTATTCATCTTACTACAAACCTATTAACAAAATAATAATTATATTTTTTCTTGTATAACTTTATATTAGATTTATTAAGTAAGAAGAAAACTATAATGGCTGTACTCGTAAATCTCTCACACTCAAAGACACAACAGATAATTATTTTAAATTCTAGACATCCACTTCATATAAAGGTAATCACGATTATGAACCCTTAAGGCAAAACCTTTACTGTAAAACATTATTACCGTTATGGAAGAAAGACGAAGCTTTAGGCCGTGTAAATACACTGTCAGGATTTGACAATTCTGCAACAATTTTTTTTTAAACTAGGAGCCTGTGCCTCCTTTCGGCCGGCATATCATAAAATTTTATTTTTGATAACTAATGCGACAAATCTCATTTACTACATTTTGTTTACTTGGTTACAGAACACAATGATATCTTCAACTATGAGTTACTTGTTAAGTAAAATTAAATTTATTAACTTGCTATATATTATGAATTTAGTTAAAATATGTCATAAATGTATTGCAATGACTGAAATAGGTAAATTTTGTTTGTAACAAAGGAAGAATATAAATATGTTCACTATTTAATTGTATTCTGTGATATTATACTAATTACTAATGTGAAATAAAAAATCTGTGCAATAAATTTCACTTACAAAACTCATTTACCCTATTTTTTTATCCTGATAAAGATAATCCACCTATATTTATAGCTTGTTCAATATATTATTATCCCTAACAGAACCGGAGAATCAAACCAAAGTCATAATATGAGTATTAAACTAAACTAAAAGAACTTTAAATGTAAGGGATGATAATCCATTTGATGAGAGTTTGAAGAAACATCACTTGCCTCTATGCAATGCTAATAAACAAAAAAAAAGTATAGAATAAAATCCTTTTGGCTCCCAAACAACAAACATAGTGTCTTGCATTTCTGAGACTAGTATGGCTACGACATGGCGTCACTACCATTTTATATTCTGTGTTATGGTACCCCTTGAAGTTGTACGGTCTTTTGCATTGTACATTTTTCAAAAGCAACAATTTTTCCCAAATATTCTCCATATATAAGAGATATGGATGTCTATAACAAAATAAACGACTGACAGAAATCCAAAAATGCTAGTCATGCAAGTATTTTCGGAGAAATCCGAGTGATACATTTTGTACGTAGTCTCAAATACCAATATGCTAAAAACTCGTCAACACATGCCAATGTGAACTATTACGTATTCAGACATATCAGAAGAGAAGCAATCATTACTAAGTTAGGAATTATCTATGTGATAATAAAAAAAATCTGTTCTCCTAAAAAAATGCTTTACTTACATAGAACTTATGAATAAATTACATTTGAATACCATCGGCCTTTAGTCCTCCTCAACCAGTTTGCTCTGTGTCATTGTTACGATTGCTCCTAGATTATCTTCATTACCTTGTTTCAATCTCTCCCATATTAATTCGGCTATTGCTTTTTGTGTTCTCCTTTCTAACTTTTCTAATTTCTTGGCGACATCTCTCTTGAGATCCCAGTCTGGTTTCCGTGGAGCTAAACTTGATATGTCCAGATCTTGTAACACTATCTGTAAGTATTATATTATTATATAAGTATTGTAATAAGAGATGGAACAACTCAGTTGTATCATTGCCTTTACATAAAGCTAATATTGATATTTTTTTTTTGTACAGAATAATTAGATCAGCTTTTATAAACAGGGCCATCTAATTATCATGTTCTTTAATAAAAAAAATCACAATAACTTTATTATCTATAATGAAATATAGGTCACAGTTTTAACTACATAGCAAAATATGTCAATGTTAGCACACTATGTTTTTTCAGTTTTGCTGTCATCATTCATCATCATTCCCCTGCCCTTATCCCAATTATTTTATTTGGGGTTGGCGCAACATGTTATCTTCTTCCATACCTTCCTATCGGCCGTCATCTCACAAGAAACACTCTTTACAGCCACAAGCTACTACATACCTTTTCTTTGCCAGCCTCTAATAAATCTTTGACTTCAGCTTCAACAGCGGCTGGGACAGCATCTTCTATTTTAGCTTCTTGAAGGGTCTCATCCTGGGGCTTGTAACTTCTGAACTTAGGCCTGGAATAGCATATGTCGAAATTATCAGTAAACGTGAACTGCTTTTTTAGGTAAAAGTTAAAGTTTGTTATGATAATGACGAAAATGGTTACAGGTCTTTCAGATTTTAGAATGTTACCTGACTATTTTATCATAAAACCCCAGTCCATAGTACCTATATACGTAATAGAAAACAACCTGTTAGAGTGTTAACAGTTCAAGTCGTATGTGTTTACGAAACAGTTTTTATAACCTCAAAATGAATTACCAATACTTACTTGGGCAGTGGTACGATTTGACTCGGTGTGTCACTAGGAGTGTTTTCACTGGTCGTATTTTTACGTTTAAGGTTTTTTAAACGTTCCTTCCTTTTTAGTGCTTGATCTTCTAGGCTACCAACACCCTCAGCAGTATCCATAATAACCATAACTTTATTATGCTAGTTTTTAATATATTGGAGCTTTATTTCCACGGCTTTAATATATACTAACATATAACATCAAATACTTTACTTTACATTAAACAATAACTGTTAAAACTTAAATTCTGATTTTATTTCACGACCAAAATATTGTTTACACATTAGCAGTTAACAACACTGGTCGACAGATTATATTCCGAAAATAGCGACCATAAACGGATATAGATGGCGTGTATAAAACATTGAAATTAACTCGATAACAATTGAATATAAAAAGATATCTATTAATTTGATTGATTATTATTAAAGGTATAATTATCTTCTTTCATATTATAATAATAACAAAAAAGAGACACAAAAACATTCCTGCTACTAACGATAGGTATATTATTATCTATCCCTTTCTCCTTATTTCAATAACATACCGGCGGATAGCAATTTCTACCACAGACGAGCAAATCACCCCCTCTACACTTCGGCGGACGCGTCCGCCGATGCCATCTGCGGATGCATTTGCCTACGTGTAGAGGAGACATTAAAGACAGATATGAGATAGAGCCGCTTAGCTAAATCTATGTAGGGCCGATGCCTATGTTTGATTAGGAAACGAAACACAACGGATAGATTACCTAGATTACAGATTACTGTCGATCGGAGATAGCAATCTATCCATAAGCTTAGATACGTTATTGAAAACGGCCGTTATAATAATTATTATACCCCCTTGTGGCTTGTCTCGTTTTGTCTTTGGTAGGATAGAGAATTACATATATCATGGCGGGAAATAAATTATTTTATTTTTGTTTTACTTTTCACAAAAACAAATGCGTCGTAATTTGCTTGTTTAGAATTTCGCATTTACTCATGTAAGTTTCAAGTTTTAATTTATAATAGGTTAACTCTATAGTCTATATGTAGACTTAATTCGTGTTTCGTTAAATAGATAAACTACGATAAAATTCATGTTAGGAATTCAAGTACCGTTGCAATTAATAATAGTTATCATAACTAAATTCAGGGTGATTGTCTAATAAATTATTCATAGATTTTGTTTGCCTATCCTGCCATATTATGTACTAACGTAAAACATTTTGAAATGTTACCGTTGTGTTGGTGGTGCCTGTTAAAAAGACATTTGCAAAAGTTTGTTTTATCGTCGATGCTGTACAGTGGGTATGTCTTTATTTGTTTAAATTATATTAAATAATCATTATTAGCCATGAGTTATTTTAATTCTTCAGAATTATCATTCTTTGGCTGGGAAACGTCATTACCTGAAATTATAATGCGGTCTATAGGTATAGACTATAGACTAGGTAACGAGTAATTGATTGTCCTATTTTTATAACCGACTTCAAAAATTAGATGATCCTCAATTCAGATAGTATTTTCTTCTACCTACTCTGGTCATCAAATTTCAAAATAACTAGATATAGTATGTAATGTGTAGGTATCATACCGGTTTTTACTTAAGAACCTATAAAAGAGATGGCTGACCCAGATAAATACCGTAGTCTCATAATATTCGTTTAGTTCTTTCGGTCTGGAACTAAATTACCTACCCAGAATATAGTATTTATGTAAAAATGTGGTTTAAAATAAAACTCATTCTTAATATAATGTAAAATAATATATTTACACATTGTATACAAGAGGTACTTACTAGAATGTATGACTCCATAAGGTTTTATTAACAGAATGACATAAAGCACAATACTACAGTAAATACATTAAAAATTAACACATTCACATACACAAAATGCTTTCTTTGAGTTAAATATTTTTGTCAAAAAAATGGTACCCACGAAAATCCTTATTTAAAAAAGAACATGGTATTCACTAAACAATTTTAATAATTAACATAATGTCATTGTTCGAAACAAATCTGACCTTACTGACCAATCCAATCTGACCAAGTTCATAATGATCCTTTCATTCTATCCCATTCACACTAACCTGAACGAAATTAGCTCTACCAACTAAAGTACGACAGCGCTAATTTGTACCTACGCCAGTAAATTGTGATAATTTATTATTTCACGATGTTCCATTTGTCTGGCTTTATGTACTGGTATTTATTTAAAAGCTCAGTTGTTAGTCAGCTTAAACTTAGTTAGCCTTCAGTCCGTACTTTATTCCTTAATCTAAACTTAAGAGTACCTACTTAACACGTAAATAACATTTTAAGTGCTTGTGGGGTTAGTATGCATTATTTTTATGGTATTTAAACATATTGCGTAACTGGTATAGTCATCTACTGTCTATTTATCAATACGTATATACGAATTTGTCTTCTTTACCACTTTCACCTCAATTCCGTTCCAGCTACCCAGGTAGCTTAATTTTACAAAGCGTTTGTAAAAAGAAAAAAAGCCCTCATTAAGATGTAAATTATGAAAACACTTTCAATTATTACTATAAGAACTATAGCAATCAAAGTGAGCTGGTATTCTTCAAATTATCGTTCACAGATAGTATCTCGTAAAATGCAAATTTTGTGTAGATAATTTTAAAACGAAACTTACTAAGGCTGAAATGCTATTCCCGTCTCAAATCATACGCTAGTTCGCTAAATTTTAAAACAGTGTTTAATAAATAAGAGCTTCTTATTCTCCTAAAAATATTTTTATATTGTTGGTAATATAATTGAAACATAACATTAGTTAAATACAACGTATAGGTTTGCATTTTATTAATTGCATGTTAAACTAAATTGGGTGTTGGAATGTGGCTTGTCGTAAAAGTTAACATTTAATGAGGCAGCTATTTTACATTAAGCGATGGTCAGGTTCATTATTTAATGATGGCACTAATAATAGTTAAGCCTCTTTTTATTAGCGCTTTACTGTCATAGCCATATCTGGTGCCATCTCTAAATAACTCATCTTAGGCAAGCAGCATTACCCTCTTAAGATCGTTGTCTTATTTATACTACTTATGGCAGTTTCTAAAGATTAAAATAAAATAAATAATTTTTAATCTACAATTATCGTAAAATTTTGTATAAGACGAACAGTGGCGTGTTGCATTTTGTAAGAATAGATTTTTGAACATTTCTTTGGTTATTTTGATATTCTATATGCACGTTTTGTAGATTCGTAAACAGCTTTAAAATTCCTTTTGAAAGTACAGTGATACCGCTGTTCGTTTGTTAATACTTAACAATACTTTTCCTTAAAATAAATCTAAATACTAATTCGTCAGATTTGAAATTAAATCTCTATGAATTAACCAATCGATAAGTGTTTTCTCTAATCATCGTAACTAATTACAAGTAAACTTATATAAGCGGTCGTACATGTCTTCGGCTGTCGAAAGGTAATCGGTTCGAAATATTGTTATTTAATGATACTCCATGATTCAGAGATAAAACTTTGGAAACAATGTTTAAGTCTTCTTGATTTCTGCCATTCAGCCCATTTTGTACTAGCAGTTGTTTCAGTTCAGCATCTACATTATATTGATTCTGAGCATTTACTGGAAAAAAGCGGTTTGAGTGAAGGGGAACGGGAAATGTATTGAAAGCATTGTAGTTCTGATTTATGCCAAAGTTGCCGACACCGCTGTCGTGACGGAACACACGGTGATTTTGTTTTTGTTGTCCGAATTGGTCTGCAACAGCTCTTACTTGGTTGAAGTTAATTCCTTGGTGGAAGTTTTGCGAGGGATTGGGTTGGAGGAAGTTACTTATTCCTTGCGGCAAATGATTTTCTTGTAAGGGAAACTGATCGGGCTGCTGGCTGTGTAAGTGAATAAGAAAATCTACAGCCTCGCGGTTAGGTAATTGCTGTTGACTTGTTACTGGGCTACTTGTTTCAATAGGAACGCTTGGCTGAATCGATACTTGTCCGTGATTGGGGCGTTGAGGTGCGTTATGATTGAGGAATTGGTTTTGTGGAATATTTTTCTGTACCTGGAAATTGTTTACGGAACCTTGCGCTTGGAACTTTTGAGAATTTGAAAGAAGAACCTGTCGTTGTGCGTCTTTCTGTTGTAAAAGATATTGTTGTTTTCGCAACAATTCTTCTTGCTGCCTTTGTTGAAGTTGCAAGAGACGAAGTTGTTCTTCAAGTATCCTTTGTTTTTCTTCCAGCTGTTTCTGTAAGACTAACTGCTGATTAATGAAATCTGACTGGGGTATTTGATTCAAAGTTACACTTGGAATTATTTGTCCAAGTGACTGAGATTGCAATACTCCAGATGCCAAGTTTACTCCAGTCATTTGTTTAGCAAAGTTTTGGGAGTTATGTTGTTGGTAAAGAGGTATAACTTGTTTGGGTAATCCTTGAGAATCTTGATGAACCGTAAATGCTGCAACAAGCGGAGCCTGGTAAACTTGCACGTCCCGTTTATCTACTTCTTCAATATTCTCTCCATCGTCATTGTGCGTTGGTTTAGGTGTTGTAGTCGTAGTGGTAGTCGTCGTTGTCGTTGTGGTTGTAGAAAGTAGAGGTTTAAAGGTAGGCTTCTTTACAGAGGCGCTGTTATCTGTGCTAGTCTTGGAAGCGCTTGGTATGCTTCTTGTTTGTTGAATATTTGTTGTAGTCTCTTTAGTTTGGAATAATTCAGGGAATGGTGCTGATGTTGGAAGCGTAGCAGTTACTTGACTTTCGACATTTCCTATTGTAGTGCTCAAAATAGAAATATTGCTGTCAACGAAAGCTGGTGTATTCGTGTTATTCGCAAACGCTGATTGTCCATTGACTATGAAGGAATGGATCTGTATTCCTTCCTTATCAGTTTGAGCCTCAGGAATGTCTTCGCCTGTAGTAAACGAATCCGAATCGAAACTCGTAGTGCCGTCAGTAGAGTCAGTCCCCGTTGTTGAGTTATCACTTTCCTCAAGTTCACTTAGAGCTTTAAGTAAGGCTTTCCTTATGTATGGATCCAGTCTAACTGATGGTTTCGGCTCAATAGTGTTATACTTGTCATTGTACCCGTCGGTAGTAGTCTCTTCAGCTATGCATGCTGAGAAGAGGCAGATGAAGATCAACGCCAACGTCTGGAAAAGAGAGAAGACAATTTTAGCTGACTTTCATTGCCATTAAAAATCTGTTGACTATAATACTCATGTACACTACGTTAATAGACAGTCTCCGGTCTCCTTGCGAGTTCAATACGTGATTACGATAGCGATTTATACTTCCACATTTCCATCATGTCGAATGTTTTTACTCATTCGCATTTGGTTACATTGTTCGTGTGATGTGGAACAATAGCTGTTTTCTTGTGGATCGATTACACAACTTCATAGTATCTTCTGATATTAACCAAGTAAAGTAATTGAGTATTTATGTTACTATAATACAATTTATATTACCTAAGACTTATGTTTATGAGCATTTATTTTTAATTTGAAACGTGTAAGGCAATTCACAATATTGCACTTGTGTAAATCAATAATAATAGAAGTGCAATTTCGTTTAGCCTTTTTATTTTGTTAATAAATTCTGAGACAGCTGTAAAATTATTGCACACACTGACTTTTTCGAAGAAGGTGAGATTTATTTCAGCTTTTTAGTTAAGCCTACGACATGAATAGTAATTCGATACATACATACGCTTCATTATTATAAGATGTTATACGCCACGGGGTCAAATTAGTTTCGGATATTAATGTTGAAAAAATTTTACGACGATAATTAAGATGTTTCGTAAATATTCTTTAGTCTTTATTCTATGAATGTCGTTCCAAACAATATCTAAATGTCTCGGGCGTGACCCGTGTAATATCCAAACATAGGATCTTATCCACACTTCATTAATCAAGAATCGGCATCATATATTATAATTAATCTCATTGTATTTTTTTCTATTGGTCAAGTGTTCGTGTTAGCTGTCACGGTGTTGATTTGACACTTGCCCTTTAAAATATAAATGACATAGTATATTTAATAAAGCAAAAATGTCTAGCAAATGAATATGAAATGATGAATCTATTAAAATTATGAAGCATTTTAATTACAGAATGCGAATGTGCAAGGTTTTATGGTCACCGTTGATCTTTTGTTTTTTAAATATTTTTATACGGGTTTTGTAAACTTTTACATTGATTACATATTTGCTATTTTAAAAAGAAAGACGATTCAATTAAGGTTTTATGAATATTATACATTAAATGATTTATTTATGACATGCTTTGGAATTTTGATTCCGGTGCTATTAACTCCTTAATATTTATTTGACTTAAATTCTAGGTAGTCAACATTAATAAAATTTTGTTCCATACGGAAACAGACCGCAATGCGAGATGTAGGCCTACAGTGTCATTATGCATGTTACCAACGGAAGTTATTATAACAACTTATAAAAATAGAATATCTATATACGATAAAAAAGTAATTTTCTATTTTTGACTTGTAATCCAAAAATAATTTCATTTTAATTTATGTAACCGTGTGAGAATTCGGCAAATTCTATGAAGTGCATCCGCCAATTTATATTAATTCATTTTTACGTCGAACATTCATCACGGTTACGAAACAGTTGAATATATTTTTGCAAGCTTCCTTAGAAGATCTCTATCGCTTACGGGTTACGAAAAGGGTCATGAGAGATCGTAGTGTATAGGGCTCTATTGTATTCGATTTAACTGCAATCTACATTTATTTGCCTAGTATGGCACGGTAGGAGACTACCGTAAACGTTTTATCATGATGTAATATGTAATGTTTGGGAAATAAGTAAAAAATTAATTACCATACCGTAGCAAGAAATTTCCAGTAATATCTTGAAGAAAGTTGCTTTAAGTTTGTTAATAAATATCGCGTTACATAGTACATGTATCTATATGAGTACATTATCTTTTTGCTACACAGATTGATATTAGGTTTGAAAGTAACATAATAAAGGATCAATCATTGTTATGTTTATATTATTATACTGTTTACAATAAGTACTAAAAACGCACAAAAAATCCATTCAAAATAACTTTGGACAAGGCAGTATATTATTTCAGTCTCCTCCCTGTTATTAACCTATGACCCTACGAGGCTCTAGATAGCCCGCTGCTGACTTCAGTCTAGTCTATAGAAAGTTTGAACTTTCAAACAAAGGTTAAGATATTGATCACTTGCACTTGGTATTCTAGTGCAGTCTGAGTGTGAAACGCTTACAGAGCTTACTCATAACCTAACATATTTTATTTAACTAAGCATCCTTCCTAAAATTACCGATACAAGTCTATTAAACTTTCGAACTCGTGTTCAATTAGTTTCTGTTTTAATAATGTGTATGATTTTACTTTACCATCCGTATTGTACCGAAAAAAATATATTTTGTACAAACACAATAAAAACTAATTATTGGGATATCGGTGGAAACTGGTTAGTTGCAAAACTTATGCGTTAATCATATCGCGCTTTCACCGAGAGATGTTTCTCGTCGAATGTCAAAATCAATAACGTACGTCACACCCACGCGTGCGCACGATGGTGACATAATCCTGTGACCCGGCGACACGCACTTTGCGCGTAAGCTTAACACATCTTACATTTATCTAATCAATAGGAAGAGTTGCGTGAACTGTGAATACAAGCATAACTTCATATTAAAATACATGTAATTTCACATCCGTAAAAAAGATAATTGTACGTCTTTAAAAGAACATAATGAGTCTAATTGCAAAAACTCAGTGAAATCCAAGTTGCAAAACTCCTACATGAAAACGTTATCTACCTTAGTTAGTCAAAGATTTATAGATAGCCTAACTTGCATAATGTCATTATACCAAATTCGCTTAGCTAGTTAAGCATTAAAATATTTTCGGATATTCCCAGACTCAATGACATCATAATAGTAGTAGTTTAGAAAGTGATTTATGGTTTTGGATTTTTATAATGCGCTAAACAAAATCTTTATTTTGATGGGTCACGCATAGGTATTTGTAAGGTGAAAGACGAACCACAGAGGAAGGAAGAAGGTTGGGTTGTAACCCAAGCCTGAAGGATGTAGTAAGCAAAAGTCTGACTCCCCATCGCTTTACCCAAAGCGGGAGGAGTCATTTGCTGATTTCCATTCCGGAATAAAAAGACTGAAGCCCAGAATTAGTCCAAATTATTGCGCTAGGGTATGTTGGGGTCATGTCGTGTCTGGTCTGATCGGAATTAACTAAATACCGTATTTTACAGGGAGCGACCAGACCTATCTGACCTCCACATACTAAATGGGTAACACAGTTCTCCAAAGTAAGTGAATTGTAATGACCAACGGCTGTAAGAACCTTCAGTTGTACGAGGGTTTAATGGAACATACTCATAAATGACACAAAAAAGACACTTAGCCTGGATGTAAAAAAAAAATGCAACCCGTAAGAATATATTGCTAGAATAAAACATAATAGGAGCAGCGTTATCCAGTAGAGTATTTTATGTATGTTTTATTATATCATAAACTTTATAAAGTACTTCCTCTGCGATGTTTGACATTATTAAATTAGTACGGCGACGACAATATCTTAATTGTCTTGAAACAATCCGGATGGGAATGGTGTCGGAAGCCATTTAGAATAAGATCTGCTTCTCACGCACATGTGTCCGCGACTAACAATTACCTAATGTATGTATAATGATGATTGTTTTAGTGATATACTATGCTGATGCATTAATTAAGGGTTCCATGTATGGTAAATGAATGTAAAACTAAAGATTTATTGTAGAGATCAACAAGATTTGTTTTCTGTTTAATTTTCTTGTGATATACTTTGCTTTCGTAAAATGCCGAGGAAGTGTGGCAAAAGGAACACTTCCTTTTTGTTATATGTTGACCCAAACAATAATTTACATACAAAGAAAGTCTGTACTAAAGATTTTCAACAGTTCGATTTTAAAAATGTCTACCATACAAGTTTTCGAGATTACAACTAAAAATTAACATTCATAGATCTTGAATGTCTTCAAGAGAAGGCAATAAAGGAAGTACCTACTTATGCTATTATGTCATACACCTTACTATATGATTTCGCGAAAATGATTGATGCTCCTTTTAACAATTACGTTTCGTTCTTAGTAAAGTTTTGCCTGAAGCAATGTTAAGCGATCTCAGTTAGTTGGTATCAAAGGTCGAGCGTGAATCGTGAACACTTATGTCAAAACAACGTCCCCAACGCATTTCTCTTGTTACTGTCACGTATCACATATGAAATGTGTGTAATAACAGCATCAACAGAGATCAATAAATAATTTCACAAAACATACATCATTCAATTCAAAATATTGCTTACTTTCTTTTTGGTTACAAATAAATTGTTTGCCTAGTTTTTTCCGCATACGCGTAAAATATGCTGTTATGCAATATTGTTAACAAGCAAATATGTACATTACATAAACATGTACCTTAAGTCGAATAGGTGAAACCTTTATGCCGAGTGTTAAGGTACCCGCTAACCCTCCTACCCATTCGAGACCCGCCAATCCAACCAGTACTTGTCGCATTTTCCTACCTTAATATTTCGTTTCGTCACAGTAACAGTTTTTTATTTCAATTCCTCGTTTCTACCAAACCTCTTTCACATCTGAAATATTTATTATCTTTTTACAAATAAGTAATGAGTAACGATGAACGATGTAGCAACAACACAATTGTGCATTACAAAGTCAATGTTATGTATCGTCGAGGTCACTGACATTCCTAGAAAAAACATAAATAAATATGTTGAATGATCACGAGTGAGTGACCGGTCCCCGAGTGTCGTTTGTTTTTGTCGATTTCCTCCTACATGGCACCTACGTTACTGTGGGAACTGACACATCAAAGCCGGTTCTAAGTTCCAGAAATAGGTGTACACATTGACTGCACCTACGGTATACAAGACAAGTCAACAAATGTGTAAGCACAATGCAATGTAATTATATAAGGCGCTATTGTCAACAAATATGATATTTCGCTTTCTATGGTTGGCAAATATTACTTGTTACATCAAAGGATTTAGTCGTGCACGTATCGATTATTATCTATTGACAACGTGTTCATCTCATCGAGCCTGTATACATTGTGATTGTTGAGCTTTTGAATGGCGCTGACTAGATTTCCTTTACACAATGTAATTGACACTAATCATTAGTTACAAGTCTTTGAGTTAGCTGTGATGCTTCACATTATGTCTTTATTATGCATTGAACGTATCTACGTATATCGAGGTCAGTTTGTTCGCTACTGGATGTTTTGGAGATTTTAATTAATGTTTATGTAAGAGTTCATTAAATTAATTTTTGCGTCCCATTTTCTAGGTAATTGGTAGGGTTTTATTAATGTTTCATTAGCATATTATTATGATGACGTTAATGCAAATCTGTCTTGATGGTTACATCATTTTTGTTGACAAGTAATTATAAACATATCTAATAATTATTTACAAAAGGCAGCTTTCGGTCGGTCAAGGTGATGTTTCAGTATTCTATAGTTTATGTCTAAGACACGAAATTGTATAGATCTTTGTATATCAAAGTTTACTGGGTAGACAAAAAACTTACATTCCTTACATCATGATTACGCGATGATAGTGCAGTATACGAACAATACGAACAACCCACGCACACAATAGCAGTATTAGTATCATATTCGTATATTACAGTTATCGATTACACGGAAACTACCTGCGGCTGCAGCCAATTACTCTGGAGGCGTCGAGGGATTGTGCAAGAGAACAACACGGCCGAAGTTTGAATTGCCCTGATAATTATCATAAGATCAGTGACCGCCGCGAGCACTGCGTGACACCCGGCTAATGCTATTATTTCCGAAACAAGAACAATTATTCTTTATTGCTGTAATGCACGTTGATTTCTCATCGTGCAATGCGTACATATCTATTGTTCAGAAACAATTCCTTTATACTAATTTTGCAAATTGTACGCTACTGTCTTTCGTTGTAAATGTGATTATGTTAATCGGTTATGCTATTCATAATCTTTTGAGGCGAAAGTTGCGAATTATAGATAATGGATTGTTTTGTAAAATCACATCGATTTTTGTTATTTATGCGTTGTGTTGGGGAAAGTCGTATACCTATTTCAGAAATATAGACAAGATAATAAAGTATGGTATTGCAACACGCAAAATGTAATATCTATTTATTACTTTTTAATATTATGTTTTGAAATTGAACTTCAAAAATGATATTAACAATTACATGCCGTGTGTTATGTCATTTATCATCATCATTCCATTACTGTCTCGAAGGGCACAAGGCTTTATTCAAAAGCTATTAATCAACAAAAGTTTTTGTACGATGCAGAAAAGCATCTACAGTATTTTGGTCCAGGCTCGTCTCCTTTTTAAAACAAGCAAACATTTCTTTAAAGTCTAATGTTCTTATTCGAGTTTCCATAGTCGTAAACACACCCATGATCAACGACACTCCTTGAAGTATCAGATAAGTTTACAAACGAGACAGTGAAATTTCAGAAACGTGCCTTATTTATTATACCTTATTTTAACAAAAAATATTATTGGCAACTCTGAAGCGAAGACAAACATTTCCATAAAGACTTAACACCAGAACCAGACACTAAACTTCGACACAGGTTATGCATTAACCATACGTCACCGGAGTGATTTTAAAATATCTTCTAACGTTAGAAGCGCGTGTCTTGCGTTCAAACCCAGACATATGTTACGTGTGCCATTGTTTGCACAAAACGTACCTATTAGAAATTTTACTTTAAAGCATTCGAGGAAGGAACTATGTAGAGAACAAATATTCTCTCATTTACGCCTACTTTCAAAGTTTTATGGCCTGTAATAAAACAGTTTTCTATGTGTTAGTGTGGTTTGGCAATAACTTATTACTGTGAGCTATAATAGCCACTCCCTGTTGTAGTTAACAAAATATCGTCTCATGACAGAATTCATGGGAATTTTCTTCATAATGTAACTTAATAGAGCTATGGAATGACCACCATAAAATGACTTACAAGATAGAATAAGACTAAATGGCATAATTTCCAACTGCTAGACATAAATAAATATGTTCGATGTGTTTCGATTCTATTGTGGATGCTATTAAAATCTCAGAACTTTAAGATATCATAACTATTGTTTTTAAAGATATTTCTAACGTAACTTATGTACCAATTTTAATAAGTATGGAACTCGAGAACCAGTAAGGAGCTCGCAATAATGATTACAAAATTTACAGCTGTGTGGTAGACCACAAGTATTCACTCTATCGTCACTCTGACCACACCAGATAGAGTTGGCTTTCCTTGTTATATTACAATACATTTAGAACAAATCATTCACACCATTTATATTTTGCAGTGCTCATAAATGTTACTCAAACTAGTACTTTCTTTGAGCACGTTAAAAGTATTTGAAATATTTACGTTCAGTCATAAATGCCCTCCGAGTTGTAGAAAATTAACTGTTTGGTTGAAAACCCTGTGGCTCCCATAACCCAGGGCGTTCGTTATTGCAATAGGTGTCTCTTAGTAAATTCATATTCTGTGTGTTGTCTTGTCGGAGCTTTTGCGTTAGGTATTTTTTTATAAAAAGTATTTATATCTTTCAAATTAAGTGTTATAAAATAAACATTGTGCCGCTAACTTAACCATGCTTGAATAACAAATTAATGTCCAATTAAAACCTATCAATTATTTATTCATTTTCATAAAAGGTAAAAGGTAAGAAGTTAAGTTTATAGTCATTAATAGTTTGAAGTAACAATGCATGTCATGACGGGAGGCAAGCCATCAACTTGAGATGGGTTTCTCTTTTGCCGTAACTTATGGTAAATTTACATAAATAATAATAATGTTAATAGGCGCCTGAGGCGTCGTTACGTGCAAATATATTTCTTACAAAAATAATTATACAAGTTCAGGAACGGTTCTAAGTTCATTGCGATTGCGGAATAAAATTCAATAGGTTTTGTAGTGAGAAAACCGTTTAGCCGCTAGGGTATTGTGAGTTTTAACATTAGCTTAAGTTTGTAAGAAAGCGGTCGTTTGTGTGTGGCTCACGTTCAGGCAGTTGGACGATGCGGCGTCTTTTGTTTTCTCAACAAGGTTTGAATACAGGCTGCATCGAGCTGAGATCGTGCGCCGGCGCTCTCGCACCGTGACTCGATGCATGCAGCACTGCACTGATAGAGATGACTCGATTTCCAAATGTTGATATTCATCCGTCAGTCACACGAAACCAGTGGTTTGTGTAGTCACTGGGAAATATGGGCTGAGAACTTCTACACGCTGATTCTCCACGCAGAATAAGCGAGATGTACCGGAGCAATTATACTTCCTACATTTTATGCTTTGGATAGCGTTAATTGTTACCGGTATTTAAAGTTTAAATCGTTTATTTGAAATAAACTATTGTCGCTTGTATTCCCATGTCATGTGTTGTTTTCTTCTATTCTGTAAATGTTTTCTCTTCATTTTTATTTATTACCATGACTAATTTTAAAGACCTTTTTGTCACAAACATTTTATTTATATAAAAACCACATAGACCAAAAAAAACGGTTATTATAAACATTGTGTTAATTTAATATGTGTGGTAATGCTAAAAGTGTTTAATGTAATTAATGTATAAATTAGCATCTGAGAGACATAAATCGAGTAATTAAAACTATGCCATTTAGAATGTAACCTGGCCTAGCGGACATAATCAAATTGCAAATGTTATGTCCTGTCTTGCATGTTTTAAAACAAACAGAACATATCCACATTGCAAAATAAGGAAGTCGAGTCAATAAAATGTACAAAATTGCTATAAAACCGTAACATAGTAACAAATGTTAGTTAGAAACCTGTCATTATGTAGTTTCACATGGTAGACGCAATCTTTGGATGTTATGTTCAAATTAATTCTTGAGTTGTGAAGTTCGTGGCTAAAAGTAGGTTTGAATTAATAAATTCAATGTTGATTTTAATTAAAAATAAACGATTTGCTACTAAAACATTGCGTAAGTTTCTAATCACCTCGTGGGTGTTTAAGGGAAACTTATTTATTTCTTTGAATATTCATTCGTCAATATTTAGTATAGCCAATAATCATCAGTGTGACCCAATTAAGAGATAATAAATATTTTTCTAATAGGTAACTAAACTAGAACATTGGCCCTTCAACCTCTCTGACCCATAGCAATTTTCTAAAACTTCCAGAATCTACCAATAGGTCACTAGATTAATGATTACATAATTAAAGTTCGTCTTTTTATTTGTTCATAATTTTATTAGGGAATAGGTACAGGTTTTGTATCATTAGAATACGAAATATCCTTGGATCTGTGGATATCCTTAGAGTTTTGCAAGTAGTTCGGGTTTTATTAAAATTCTCGATTTTAATTTTAAATTGATCTACATGATACACATATTTTACATATAGTGCATTCAGACATAAAAGGAAAATAAAACGTTCATCTGCCGACTTTCTTTTAAAACGCGCATGTTGTCGGTGACAAACTTACGCCATTAGGTGCTGGTGAAAGTTTACGTCATCCCAACGCGCAGAATTTGCGCAAATTGCGCCTTGTGTAGTTTGTAGACTATTCGCATACATTGCTGAGAAAATTAGATGCTTCGCTAATACCGAAGGGTCATTACGCTAAACGCTAACTAAGTACTCTACACCTATTTAAATGAACGGTTTTTGTTGCAAACCGGACGCTGGTTATTACTGAGGGATTATGGGTGCCGGCCACTGCCGTATTATCAATAAGGCACTTTAGGCCAGCGCCTAGGGACCCACTATGACTAGGGGCCCAGTACTCCCGATGAAATAAAAAGAAATATAAAAACACGGTAGAAGACCACATTATTGACACTATGCATCTAAAAAAAAAGTTCGTCAAATTTTTCACTGAATGAAAAATAACTTGAACCAAGGAGGCCCCGGCTCCTTTGTTGCCTCGAGGCCTAGGTTCCCCTGGGCCCCTAGATCTGGCCCTGGTACCGGCGAGCTTCTAACATGTAAAACTAGTCTAAACTTCTGCTAATTACGTAGGGTTGCCTTGTAAACACTATATGTTATTATTTCAGCCTGGAATTTTTTATTCCAATTTGCCAAAACAACTATATAGCTGTTTTAGTGCTTGAATTCTCCATCTTTGTTTGAATTGAATTGAAATTACTCACCTTATAAGTATCAATCAAAGCTAAACTAACTAAAATCTTCTAGCTTATATTTATTTTTTAATACCGATACCGAAGCAAAATTTATTTCGGACTCATTGTGTAACACTCCTATCACAATCTGTAAACAACAACAGATCTTAATTGTAATTACTTGCCATGTAATCTGAAACAATTATTGTTGCGTTTGTTTCATCGATTTGTCAGACCGGGTCATCTCACGATATACAAAAACATTTAGATACGCTCAGAACTTTTCCTTTTCGAATAATTTCCTAAAAGAAACGCGTACCTACGCGAACAAAAGCGTTGCATAAATTTATTTTATTATGTGTTAGCACGTGCTTGTTTGATGCTTACCATCTACGAAAGGGCTAAATCCATTGTGATATTTTTGCGTAAAGTGTAATTTTTTTACTGCAACCTTCATTATTAACATGATCTTTTTTAAGAACCTTAATGTGCTATTCAGTTACGAGGCTTAAAAGCTTTTCCTAGTTAATATCTTACAATACCGACCCACTAATTGATTCTCACGGTAGTTATAGCTTACTTAAGAAATGTAAATGAAATGGAAAGTGATCATCAGAAGCCCGTTAAAACCAATACAGTATCAAGGTTTTACGATCGAATTGATGTGATTCATACTGCTTTATAATGATTAACCTCATAACCCGTAACATGGTTAACTTAACTGATGTATCTGATCTTAGTGGATAACTTATCGAGGATAACTTAGTGACGGCTTGGATTCAGTGTTGGTACTGTGAGCTTTTAAAGTAAAATTGCTGTAACTGTGGATTGGATCATTTCGCTTTCATAACGGCAACAACCATTCAGATCACAGTTCAAAATAATTGTACCATTGATGGAGTTACTAATGAGATCAAAAAGGTTCCATATTTGAAAAACGTGGGTGTTGCCAACTAGCCTTATGTGGAGTACTACTGACGGACTAAATCGGTCTGCTATATTATTGTAACTACTACGAAAGTGACATGTCGATAATATAAAAATAGAATAAGTGTTACGGTTACAATCAATTATGAATATTTAAGTAAATACGTAACAGAGATTGCAGGTCTTTCGAGAGATAGATTAAAATGTCTGGTAAGTTGCCGCCTTATAAATGCGCAAAGCAAGATTTTTACGTCAGCTTCCTACTACTCGTAATCGCTGTTTTACAGATTAATTCAGAGAAGTATTTAAATAGAAATGTGTGTTGATTGCGCAGGATATTTGAATAGTAAGGAATCAACTTACGGATTTCATAACTTAAATACGTAATTGTCGACTCAGACGCTCAATTAGATAATATGTAGATAGGTATCGTTACTGACGGCGATAATCATATTCATTTATATCACGTTTATAGGTAGATACGTACATGTATTTTTTTTAAGTCGCAGAACAAGAATTCGTGGATTACACTAATTCTTTTACGCAGGCATCAAAACCGTGACACGTCGCGCCTAGTCGATCATACGCCGTGATCTTTACTTTTCCACTTGACTAACCGTACGGCATGGGTACTAGGATTTTAAACTTTATGCCTACTTATGAACGGTCTATACCTATTCATGAGAGAACGTAAGGCAATCAAAGCTCATTTTGTTAGTTCCGTGCTACTCATTTTAACTGCAGTTATAAAAATCATTCATTGGCCTAGCCTTTTCCCAACTATGTTGGGGTCGGCTACCAGTCCAACCGGTTTCAGCTAAGTACCAGTGTTTTACAAGGAGCGACTGCCTATCTGACCTCCTCAACCCAGTTACCTGGGCAACACGATACCCCTTGGTTAGACTGGCTGTCAGACTTTTTCAAGCTTCTGACTACCTGTAACGACTGTCAAAGATGTAGGAATAACAGCCGGGACCCACAATTTAACGTGCCTTCCGAAACACGGAGGAACTCGTTATGACAAAGATGGTCACCCATCTACGGACCAACCGCGTCAAGCATAGCTTAACCTGTGATCGAATCACTTACGCAGTTATAGCTTAGCCACGAGCTGCTGTAGTTATAAAAATATCATCGAACAATTCATTAACATTATTGAATAATGACATCGCTTTTTTTCGATATCATCACTTATATCAATTACATAATTCGTAATACAAAGTTGTTCGTTAACCTCACTGGAGAAAACGAAAGCTTTCTTGGCAGCCGCCATTCGCGATGCTTACAAATCTGCACTGTGTAATCCAGTCATCAATGAACAGCATTCCACACTACATAGTATATGAAATATTTCTGTTGTCTAACACCGTGAGAAATGTATTACAGTTATTTCAAAAACTGTGTAGTACAATCTACCAGTTGTAACCGATACTAAAGTTGCCACACCTCATTAAATAAGACCTAGTTATGAATGATCATTGTTTTGTGTCCTAGAATTGTTTACACCCGTACACCGTAGCCGCGATGTGCAATATTTTGTACGTCAACCTCATTGTCTTAATAAAGGCCTAATTAATCCCGATTTACAATAAAGTCAACGAAGCATTAAGATTAACGTGAGAATGTTGTCTATATTACACCGTGAGCTATTTCAATGTATAATAAAAAAATATGTGCTTAAATGGTATTTTCAATGCAAGCAAATGTTGATTATGTTTGATAAGCAACCAACAATCGCTTTTGTTTTAATGTGTATCTGAGACCAAACTGCCCAATGTTATATTTGGACATTGACTACCACTGTGACAAAATAGTCAGGTCGAAAAAGTAAGTGCGATTAGTTGGAAGCTGACGTAAAAATCTTGCTTTGTGCATTAATTCTGCCGCTATATTTCAGGACACACATGGTCAGGTTCACAGTTATGACCTAGAGGTGAAAAGATAATAATAAACCTTTGCAAAGATAGAAAGCTATCTTTCTTTTTATAGGTGCTTAACAAACGTTACAGTACTTACACCTTGGTCTTAAGACCGCAACTATAAAATGAGTTATTAACTCGTCTTCAATAAAACCGTTTCGTAACTTATTTGCCGCTTGTTCTTTGTGACACGTTGATTAAAGCATTAATGTTATTTGAGTGATCACTTACTGAGCTTTCTACTAAGCTATCAGCGTTTTAATTACTTAAGGTGTTATACCGTCATACAGTCTGTCAGTCTATTGTAGTTATGTCAAAAACATCACGGATGTTGATAGTTTTTGCTTACATTAATTGAGTTATTTGCAATATCTATTTAACTCTTAACTGTACTAATTGTTCGATTCGCAATGCTAAAATAGTTTCTGATGCTTGCAAATCGTAAATTTGCAGGTAACTTAAATTTTTCTTTGCTTCAATGTTGCTTCATAAGTTACATAGTTATTGTCTTTCTAGCTATTATATATTTATTGACAGTTGTAGAAAACCTAATCTTAACAGTCAATTATTACCTGTACATTTTAGAGCGTAATCTAATGAAGAGCTTAAACTTTCTGTCCACGATGCTTCGACGCGTGCTTGACATCTCAAGTGGTATGATGTCATGAAATCTATCACTGTCTTAGCATTATCTAAGCCAAAGAGATCACATCTTTCACTTCCTCATAGCTATCGAGAGGTGATGTCATTTATTCAATACATTTAAACACAACAGTAACGAAACCATTACAATTAGGAGGCGCGAAATAACAAGCATAGTATTGAATCTTTAATTTCAACTTTAACAAATACGCCCACAATCCACATGTAAGTTATTCCAATTTAAATGATGGCTAAGTGTAACATTACATAATTTACTCTTACACAATGTTTATAGAAATCGATCTGGATATCGAACGAAAGCTTTGCCTGAAGCAGATGAAACGAAATTACTCTGTCGGTCTATGAAAGGTCAAATGTCGTAAGCAAGGGAGACAGTAAGGAATGTACCAAACAATACACCATCGATCAAAATACAAAGAAGTTTGATTTGTATCGTCTGTTTGTCTGTTATCAATCAACATATGCGACCTGATTGCTACTCTGTTCCAAAAGAAGTACCAATGTCAATCATCGTGTATTCGTGATTTATTTATCTATGTCGTAGATATAGGCTTCCAATATGAGTTTTACAGATGTTTTTTTGTCACATCTTTTGCACGAACACATTTCTGTTATTCACACATTTCTGGCATAATGTGGTTTTAGCATACAATTTTAACAAGTGATAGCTTTTGACATAAATTAGGGATAGGTTGAAGTAATTAACATATTTAAATATTTATACCTCCAGATTATACTGACTTCTGTTTTGTTTTGAAAAACACTACATTCTTGCCTATTTTAATTATAACAAATTATGTAACGTGTCCTCAGTAGGCTTTGATTAGGTATAGCTAATGATTAGGTAAACCTTTGGGTCGCATCTTGTTTGCAAAATCTATGTTAAAGTTCAGAAACCATGTCACATGATCGACATAATATTAATAAATTATCTTTAATTCCACAATAACCTTGACATAGTGTCAAATAAACTGAATTAATAAAACACTATTCAAAGCGACTATTTTTCATTAACAAACCGTAAATATTCTGTTGTTGTAGAAGAAAACTTAACAACTCAGTAACATTAATTACTACACAAGAGGTCAAAGAAACGCTTGAAAGTAATTATAACTTGGATAATAAGCTGTTATCCAACACAGAAAATCACCACCACACCACAATGACTAATTAGAAGAATCTTGTAACTAACACGAAATTTAGAAATTATGAACAACTATCAAGAATGCTTGGTAATGTGAAATATTGTTTAGTTTTGCATCTATTAGCTTTCACTGTCCCACGGTCAAACAACGGAATGGTTTATTACGAAGATTGGGCTTATCACTCGAATCTTGGTTCACTTAATCGCATTAAAATAATGGAATGGCGTACTATGAAAGAATTTTCATGGGCCTTTTACCATACAAACAAGAAATAAATTATGAAACGACCAATCCAGCCTACATCTGACATATTCTCAATACTCAATACGTTTATTGCATTCCACAATGCTATTCTCATATAGCCTTTTATATTATAGAGGTAGTAAAAAGATATTATTTTTTATAAAAAAAAAAACTTGTTTTTTTTTACGTTAGCATCATAAAATCAATACGATCGGGAGTGCGAGACACTGGCCATTTTCATTTGCAAGAAAATACATAACTGTTTTAAAAGCGGCCAATTTTCAGTAGGTAGAGTATTCAAGTTTTCAATTTTAGTTGATCTCGTTGAATTTCATTCTACTTTTACACCTAATCCTTTAACAAGATCACAGATCTTTTTTGTTAACAAGATCACAGATAGAAGCACAGTATTATCTAGTATATAAGCTATGGCCATCCTTATGTTAAGACGACGATGACTACAAAACATTGTTCATTGTTATTGTACACACAATTGTTTTCATAAAAAGCCGTGCAATGACATTTTGATTTAGACGAGACGGACATACTAATTAATTTACTTGTTGCTAATAAATGAAACGAATCAAATCAACTACATTATATAATTACTGAATTAATTTAAATATTTCTTATAGAAATTTCTTGATTTGGAATTGATATCATAAACGCTTGACTGCGTGTTAAATATTTAAATTAATTTATTACGATTTTAAAATTGTGTTACATTTTCTATGAATCTATTAAAATGGTAATAAACTCGGTAGTGTTATATTTTACGAGAAACAGGTGGTTTATTCGTGGATACCTCTACTGCGTTGGCGTTGTATTTGCATATTATAATAATAGTTTATACATGCTTATACCACATAGTGATGTGTGTATAAAATGTACCTATATTAATCCAGGATTTCAGCTATCGCCATAAAACACTAGAAAAATTGTATGATCACATGGCAGTGTGAACTTTAAGAAGTAACAAGCATACAAAGAAACATAATTACTCGCAAACTTTTGCCTATAGCAATTGTGACTACGTAATTATTCTACTAGATGTATGCAAAAAAATACTTCGTTTACATTTTATATTAAATACAAGTATCTATATTATCCAGAATGTTTTATTCGATATTTAGTGGGATTGGTAGCATTATAAGTTGAAGCTAGGATATGTAATATGCAAGTAGGCGATTACCTGTTAAAAATTATAAAAAGGATATTTTAAAGTAGGCCGTAAGCTAACAAATGAATTTCAATGATGTAAAAGTTTGCATAACATTTGCAAAAAGCCTTGTGTCCATATTGTTTATCTTCTACTAATTACTTTAACCGACAGACCAAAGACAGATACTAAGTAAATGTAGTAGAATCCATTTAAATGTTCTAGTTACGGTGGTTAGTGAAATAACTATGATTTATGTTTAGGCCTAACATTAACCTAAATGATTTTGAATAGAGTATGACAACCTGTCAAGTTTAGTCGACATGTCGGCCTAAAACTGAAGTCTAACTGAGCTTGGGTTGCGCCATTCGTAACCCATCTGGGCCTCGAATCTGCTATTAACAATGGCCGATGAATTAATGGCAAATGGATTAAATTGGCACTGTTCGTATTATTGTTAGCATTTTTGTAACACAATAATTGGAAATTAAGTACGGGGTAGAACACTCATGGCCAATGGAATGAATTTCCAATTATTGAGTTGGCAAAACGCATAAGAGAACAAGGATAGTTTCAAAATCCCACTGCTAGTCATTCATCAACCGTTGTAAATAGCAGAATCGGGGCCCTTGTAAACCATCTGTACATTGATTCAGAAATAGAGCATTAAGGAGGGTTTCATTTCTTGGTGTAATGAAGATTCGACGTATTTACTTTAAATTACTTAATTCAAATGATGAACATCGTGTTTCATTTCCGATTACTTTGTTTGTATAAATCTAAATATCTCCATTTCTCGAGAACTGTTTTACTAGCTGATAGATTTACATGAGTAAACAACAAAATTTAGCTTTTCGATCATCAACGCTACATCAAACTATACTTAGAACGAAGAAAGGAAAGTGGATAATAAACAACGCGTGGCCCACCCGCTCAGTCTAGACGAAGAAACTGGAAATGATGTGAAATGATTCAAAATTTCACCGATAACGGGGTCTGTCGTAACATATGTCGTCAGCACAACGTATGATGAATCCTTAATAGCCATCGTTCTCTCAGATAATGTAAAACACCGCACAAGCACGCACCAGTTACGTCATTCGAAAGCGCATTGATGAATTTATTGTTTAAATATTATATTTAAATAAGCGACTGACCTTTTGACAGTCTGTTTAAGGAGATGTATTGAAGCTAAGATATAAGAACATTCCAAAGATGGAGATGGTTTAAAATAAGCTCAGGTGTATGTTATCCTATATGTTGTATGTTCAACATCCATTCGCTCGTCTTTTCTATAAACATGGTTTCTTGTTCTATTTTACAAATGTTATGAGAATGTTTTGTAGGCATATCTATGTATACTATAAACACGATATGTTGTGGCGAAGTGAAGAAATTGATACGTCTACTGGAAAACGATATAAATATTTACACAGCCTTTATCCATACTATTACAATTTGTTACAAATACTATCAACGTTTGTAAATTTTAAGAAACTTGAGGTTTGAATCCAAATCTTCTTAAAACGAGCCCTGCACTAAGCAATTAATTATCACAAATATTTGTGTTTAATACACAACTACTGCTTTGAATGTCTTTGGATTTACGTACATACAGGTAACATATACCACTCGGCTATCGATGCAGTTATTTATTCAGGTTTACAGTGCTTGATGAGAAGTCCATGGCAGAATAAAAACGACACGCTACGAAAAGATTACACACACCTCATAAATGTGTATTGCATGACGCCCCATAATTTCCGACATAGCATATCATCCAACACTAATTGTCATTAAGATTAATACATTATACACCATGTCATGCCCATTTTAAGACGACTGACCTATTGTTACGTTACGTGCGAGGAGATTGCCCTCGCATGAATATTTACGTTGCTAGTTACGCATATGAACGTCCGCATTAAAATAGACATACATTGAAGTGTCCGTGCACAGGGTTCCAATGTTTTACATGACAGACGAACATCTTAAGAAATGTAGAACGCGGATGTAGATTTATATCTTTTTTTCATAATCGGATGTTAAGAATCGAGTTGTGAATTATGGTGAAAGGTTAGAATATAGAGACAGGTAGGCAGAATACGTGCCCAAAGTCTTTTTGTGAAAAAGTTGCCCTAATTATGAACGTAGAGGTTTTTTTCGACTTCAAAAAGGAGGTTCTCATTTTGGCCGGTACATTTTTTAGTCTGTAAATTTAGGTTTAAAGTTTAGAGAAATAAAAGCATTTCTGAATGCGATCACGTTTGTCTAAATTCTGAAAAATTTAATAGACCCTCGTCTTGTGCATTTTCTTTGAACTTTTCTGAATATAATAATAAAATTATTGAACTCGATTGTACAATGTTTTATTGCTTTTATCTTATAAAGCATTGTCAGCAGTTCGTTGCGTGTAATTACATAATTCATTAAGCCGCTGTGGAAATCTAGAGGGTTAAAGGTTGCAGATGTTACTGCTCGGATCATTTCGCATTTAATAAGTTAGCGTATCGTAATGTCGAATGCGTTTTATAGTAAACTATAAAGTTGATTCAAAACTCATGGTTCGCATGAGAATGTTGTAAGTTTTCAGCTGTTATTAACCCTATTGGTCAATTCATATTATGTATACTCTAAATTTTTATTCAGAAGTCGTCCAAGTATGTACTTAACTTAAATTGGCTGATACTTAATTCCCAATCAATTATCATCGAACCCGATAAGTTATAGTTCTTAAAAATCTGAAGCTCGTCATACTAGGAATAAAGGTACCCTGTAGAACTCCGAAATAAGTAACACTTAAAATATGAACTGGTGTCACTGTACTCACTGGGCGCATCTTGCCGGCTCGTAGATCACTTGTAGCACTAAACAGCAACGTATGTCAACGTCGAGTCGACGCAGGTGGTTGTCGCGCACGTGTGCTTCGGTCCCGGTAACAGTGAATACTGCGCATGCGTGAGAATACCGCGCTCAGTGGCCCGCTGCGCCTGCGCCGTCCATCAACCACCGGCCGTACGACGCGCCGCCGTGTCGAGGGCAGGTGCTGTATTCAGCCAGATTGTGTTTTGTCTAGGCGAAGCAAAACAATACATTTTTAATATTTGCATAGAATGATAGTTACATCATGCTCTTGTTATGTCTATTGATTAAGTTGGTCGATATTTTGTGTCTATGTTTGGCAATTTGAACAGCATAGATAGTCATTTAACTATTCCATGTTGTTATGTATTGGTTTGGTTTTATAAAGCTGGCTAACAATAATACTAAATTTTGTAAAATCTTTCTTGTAAGAAAACACACATGCTTTTTGACTTCAGTAAAAAAAAATCAGCTGCTGCTGCTTATTCTCGTACATTAAAAAAAAAACAGCATATAGATTGCTACTCAAGCAAAAAAAAATTAAACAATTAATGTGAATAAGATAACTTGTTAATGAATTAAATTTCATGAAAGTCAGATCTACACTAGATCTTTAGAAATTGTGCTTGTAACTATTACATGTTGCTTTATGTATTTTGATCCTACAACATAGTTTTATACCATCTAGATCTTCTCGGAAATACTTTTTTTCTGTCGGTATATTCGACTACGCCCAGTCAGGTAAAAAAATGTCGGATTCCACAGCTTCCTCCAACGTATATAATATGACATTCGATGCCGCGAGGATGTTGTCAACTGTTCATTATAACAATTATTGTATACTCACTCGGAGCATCGGTTTGTCGGATCAACGGTCAAGATGTTTGTAAACTTACTTGTTATTAGGTCAAGTTAAATAACTTGTTTATTACTTGTAATTGAATTTCAACATTTAAGTAGTCATAGTGTTATGTATATACAAGATTAATTGTTTAAGATTTTGTTCTTTAAAGACGGGTGCATTGCTATTGGTTTCGGATAAGATCTAAGCATTGTGGTTGAGCAATTTAGTTAATAATGTTTACTTACAGCTGCTGTGTACATTTTATGTATATGAGGATTCAATGTTCTTTATTTCGTGTGGTTGCTTTACGGCCTAGTGTCGGAGTTTAAGCCACTCTGGCGTGGCTTAGTACACCCTTAGTAAATTTTCTTAGATTCGCTTATTTCCTTACGATGTTTTTAATCACCGTTTTAATAAAACTGAATATTACTTTGTACTAAAACGTTTAAAAATGTTATTGGGAGCGGTGTTTCGAACCTTCGACCTTTGTGTAGGTTTTCGAATTTGTGCTTTGATCCTAAAATTCTCGATGTAGTGCATTTCATTACCGCTTTGGGATCTGCACTTTTCTTAACTTAATTAAAATTATGCTTATACTGAATGTGATGTCAGTCAGTGGTTATTAATCTAACAAGATTGGCTATTCTTGTCATCTTAGGGCACATTAATGACAAGATCCCGAAGTGCTAATTGTATGTTACTTAATTAACGTTTTGGTCCTCGTAGCCAAAATCGACTAATAGTAATGGTATATTTATAAAGATATACCTATTAACCATTATATTACGTAGAAAAGTGATTTGCAAAATTGCGACCATAAGCTCTAAATAATACTCTATGACACTGTCTAAAATGTAGGTGTGATAAAATACATGTATGGCATGTCAAAATAAGAATACATCATATTAATTATAGTAACCAGCACATTAAAGGCTAAAAATTACTTTGCGCCATATTTTACATAGTATTATCTATAATATAATATTAGACGAAAATAGCCTGAAGCTACAAGCCACGTTTGGTAACACTATGAATATTAAAACAATGTTCGAGTAATGATAAGTTCGCGCCCGCCTACGAACAACATAGTGACCTAATACCCCCGCTAACTTCTTGTGACTTTCTTGGGAAATTACTAGTTATCTAGTAGCTAGTTATGCGTGCCTACTATAAGACAGTCAAGCAGAATTGCCAATGAGGTGTAAACAAGATGCCGCTACGCAGTGTCGCTCACTATCTCGCTCCCACAGCAACAACATGTGTTATAATGCTCATAGTATAGTAATGGCAGGTTTTTCATCCGATCACAGATTACCTAGAAAGGAAAAGTTACGTCAAAATATCAGATAAGAAATAGGTGTAGTATTTCTAGGATGATTAATTAGCATTCATTTATTATCGTTTGTTTTTGTTAAACAACAAAGTGACAAGCCGCTGTTACGTTGTAGATATTATAATATATTTTTGCAAACCCAGATACATGTAAAATGGTTTCCTAATTTTGGGTACAACTCAACCAATATCAGTGATTCCCTGTATAAGGAAGCTTCTGTACTGCAATCATGATAAAGGTAACTTAATTTACAAAATAGCTTAGCGTATCTTGATTAGATAACCCCTAGAAGAGAATATCACAAATTATCATTTATGTCAGCAATAAGCGACCTATACCAATATAATTATATGGTAAATATCCTTAAGTCCCTTCTTCCGTGTACTAACAGCTTATAAACATTAACAGTAACTTAATAATTATGCATTACAACTTGTTAACTTCAAGCGCAAAAAAACGTAGCGTGTACAACAAGCTTGAAGAGAATTTGGCACGCCGATGTAACCAGCTTAATGGTCTCGTGTTACTTACTGGCGACAATGTGCTAAAGACCTATGACTAATGTGAATAAAATGAGTGTGAAACTGACAGATGTCGCATGGGAAACTAGTTGTTTTGGTTCAGTTGGAAATATAGGCTTCTGGTAAACATGAATAAGTAAGTATTTAATAACAAGCGGTTTTGATATTTGCTCCTATAACTGTGTGTTGTGAATGTTTTCTATGACCTTTGACATTTTCTTTCATTCTTATCGCCTTGTGGCATTTACCATTTCGCTTTCGCTTGATTTATATCTAGAGAAGGGTTTCTAAGTCAGTTATCATAAATTAGTTAAAAATGAAAAATAAATGGTTTAAATAAAATATTTTTTCAGTGTCACAAAAACTAGAAATGTTGAAGATGCATTGTAGCGTCAAAAACAGTCCAAGCTTTCTCTGGAGTAAAAGCGCAACATTAATAGATTATTAACCAATTAAAATGCATTCGACTACTTTATTGTATTAATAGTTTCTGACACATTGGCGGTGATTTAATTTTGATCAATAATTGTGGCATTAAAATGGTAAAGTTGTCAGCGGGGTCAAAGCGCAGAGACCGTTGCGGCGCGGCGGTGCCTCTGTCGGGCCGCGATGTATGGACTTTCTTTTCCGTAACCTTAAACCGGGCCCACAAACATAGGAGCGGCGAGAGCGGATCTTTACGCGATACAACATTTGTTTGAAAGTTCTAGCCATCTAGCGGTTCGAAAGGATTACATTTTACTAAGATGAACTCGGAAATGATTCCGGTATCACCTGGTCCTGTTTACCTCTCTCAGACTCGCCGACAACCGGTCCGAAGTGTGGTGACATAATTTATAGGAATGGCGAAATCTGCCTTTTTATTTTTTTTACAAAACGAAGTTAATAATAGGCATCCATTAATTTTTGTAAGGAAATGTTAGTTGCATAAGTTTGAGGCGTGTTTAATTAAGAAAATTATCAAATAATTTTAGCTGTCACGATAAATAACTGCCTATTGTATCTTGTCAGTCTTCTTCTTTGTACTTTTAATATAATATGGATAAAGCAGTACAGGCGACTAATAGAATTCTATACTTATAAAAGTGATAAATTATCTCTTACAGTAGAGACTAAAGGCACCCCTTGATTAAACTATAAGCTAGATACTTTAAAGGTTGAATCGAGTTGAACATTATTGAACAAGCTCATCGACCCAATACCGGCTAATTTCTTCCTGATCTTTAATACCAAGAGGTCGCTATTATTTACACTAAATTAGCCATTATCTTAAATCTTCTATCTAACACGGCCATTAAGTCTTTATTTTTCGAATTAATGGATAACATAACTTGATACTAGGGACGATTTATATGCACTAAGTACAAAGAATAAACGGATATCATTATTTACTTTAATTGACATACGTTAATGTAGGTGAGACCTTTTTTATGCCGACGGTTTAATACAGCTTATATCTTCCTCGATAAAGGGACAATCGTTTCGCACTTGCGGCTTTTTATCCAACTAAACACACTTTAGCTTAATTATTAAAAGTATATATTTCACTATTATTTATAAACAAATAACAATATCTCAATTAAAAATTCACATCAAGTTCATTCTACTCATCCTCACCACTTGACACGATCTTGACTAATGATGACGTCCAAAAATAATGTTAATACAGAACCAAGCAATTAAACTGAAGTAGAGGCATAGATCAATCAAAAACTGTTGCGTGACCTTTCATAATGATCTGTGAATGAATGTCCGTCCACATAACACCATTTAACGGGCTAGTTACAAGATACTCACTTACTTATCTTTCTCTGTAGTCAATGCAACAATGGGTATCCAAACGAAACATGCTTTTGATTTAAAAAAAAGCTGTTAATAGGCTTTAGTGTTATTGTGATATTTCTTTGTGTTTTAAGTATGTTTTGTAAGTGATAATAGGAAAGAGTCGAAGTAAACTTCAAAAGTAATACCTATGTCAATCTGAGGGGTTTTCTATTTCAATGCATCTTGAAACGCAAGACATAGTAAGGCAGAGTAGTTCACTGTCTGCTGACGAACTATGTATACGAAAACGCAATAGAATTCATAAATATTCCAGGGCCGTTTTGGTGTAAAACTGAGCATAATGAAGCACTTAAAAAAACAAAAAACCTTACATTTTTGCCAGTATTTTCTCTACTCAAATATGCCCATTGTAAAATGTTATGCCATAGGTACTATGGTCATGAGATGCTTGTAACCAGTAAGCCACGATGAAGAAACTTATATTAATATTTTAACTAGTGTTACGTTATATGATGGTGATTCATTAAGAGTTTTTTACTCGTTAACAAAGCTAATAAAGTATATTTGTCTTGAGTAGAAACTTAGAGAGAGTTGATTTGACGATAATATTTCGTCACTTTCATTAGTGCGGTACCAATCAACGATTGACAAATTTCAGATAGAAATATTTGGTTACTCACGAACCTAACAATAGGGACGTCATAAATGATTTATGTGATGTCCAAAAATAAACGAACCTTTGCTGATTTGTAGCGTTGAGAACGTTGAGACCTTTACCTGCATGAAAAATCCGGGTGATTTTTTATGTTGAGTTGAATTTACGTTACGGCAAAATCCCGGTAGGAGATTGAGATGGGTAGTTCTCATATAAAAGCATTGGAGGAACATAATTAACCCAAATAGCAAGAGCCAGAGGAGATATGTTTACTGCTGCTTTGGTAATTTAACCTTTATGATAGCGAAGGAAGCAAAAGCCTCTTCAGATACTACAATTATAAATTGGAATGCATTTACAGTATCAACATTAAAAAGTTCCTGCGGGGTCAATCTCCTGGTATAAAATTGCCAGTAATCTTCATGTAGCTCGACCGCTTACAGAGCCCAACGACCGTGACCATAATAAGGAGGTTTGCAACATTTGCACCCAGTTACAAATTCTTTGAGTTTTGACATTCAAAAATTGACATTTATTTCACAAACGAGTTAATTACACAACAATGAAAAATAGGTAACCCCTTAAATTAATTAAATGTCACTGAACTTAAAAAATGGAGAAATGCCTACTTATAATATAAACAATATAATGCCTCTATATTTTAAGGGCATGTCGTTTGGATCGAGATTTTTTGTAAATGCCAATTTGAACTGTCTTTTATTTTGCACATCTTAGACCATGCTAAACAACACGTAGGTAGTTTCTTTTAAATATGACGATTTTGCAAGATAAATAAATTAAAACATGATACCGAGCATACATTTCAACTTTCCATGAGTACACGGTACAAAAAATACCGAAGGAACGAGTCATCTCCTCGATAATATTTATATTATGCAAAGCACTTGCTGCTTCAATATATTCGGTTGTATAGTTGTGTACAGTAAGAGTGCGCCAACAATGGAGATGGAAATCAATATTTTTATGAATGAAATCATCCTTCAAAAGAGTGTCAACCTTTGTCTGTCGGTCATTTGTACATATTATGACATGTTTTCAGTTATATTGTAATTTCGTCATAGTACGAGGCTTTCTCCGGATCATTTACATATATGTGTACATTGCTTGTTTACTTAACTGATTTCTCCGTAACGAGCGAGCCCACGCCAGACGCTCTGTCTAGAGATTACAGGACAGTTGTTGACACATCAAGTTCTAAAGTCAATCGATCGTGTTAATAATAATAGACTATTGCCTATCGCCATAGCATATCCTATTAAAGCAAAGTAACGAAATGTGCAGCCTACTTCACCGGATTATAAAAATCGTCCCTATTGCAGGGCAAAAGACTCCCCTTTTTCCTCTGATCGTTATAACAGTCCTGGCTTACATCAGTCCATTCTTTGGATTGAAATCCATTTATTCAGCTATACCCCGATACATTGACATTTCTTTTCGCTAAGACACGCATGTCAGAGTTGTTTCCATATATTCTGAATAAATTATCCTTAGATATTACCATAGTCTGTCTATATGTCACGGAACCTTGCCATGTGGCCACACTCTATTGCTTCATTTAATTAACAGATGTTCAATATGACGATTGACGATGGCCTTAACGAAATTTATGAGCTTTTGTTAAGCTCTATACATTTAGCACGGTCTGTGACTGTTGCCAATCTCAGCGTTAGTAAGCAAATCTATATTGTAGCGTTGACAAACTTGTACTATTGATCCTGAATTTATTCTTTAAATACGACGATATTGTTTGCTGTACCTACCTGATTATTATGAGAAACTAGCTGTTACCCGCGACTTCAGAAATAATATATTTTCTCGTAATAAATCGTAGCCTATGTGTTAATCCAGTGTGTCCGCTTACTCTATACCAAATTTCATTAAAATCGGTTGATCAGTTTTGACGTGAAGAAGTAACAAACATACACACTCACAAACTTTCGATTTTTTAATATTAGTGGGATTATATGTTCAACGCACCCCTGTATCTATTAAAAACACGTAGGTAATCTTAAAAGAAAATAGTAGTCAAAGGGCTCGGGAAGCCATTCACGATACATTTTCGGTATGTATTGTATAACATTTGGATCAACAATCCACCATCTCGTCACTACACTCAAGTCATGTTACTTAACCTCTTAACTGCCACTTATCATAACAATTCACTGCTATGTAATTTTACCTACTTGTTCAAATTATGCGTGAATACACCGAAGACGTGTTATTAACAATAAACTATGTAGTAATTTACCTACATACCTAGTAGATTGAATACGAAACGTCTGAGAATTAGATTAATTCGGTTACCGAATGCACCCTTTGAACTGGCTACCGAGTTGTAACATCGGGAAATTTCACCATGTTTTAACGACTTAAAGTAACAGAGTCGCCGTTGTTTAAAAGAGATGACGCTTAACGCCATGTAATGCGCTGTCCTGCTTCCACAACAACAACAGTTTTGTTTCAAAGAAAGTGGTGGTAAGTTCCCTTATGTTCAGAGTCGGAAGTCGGTACTAAAAGATATATATTCTGCTTTCTTGTTTTTCCCGTATCAGAGATGGTCTTTTGGTTTCCTTATGTGGGTTAATAGCTCCTTTTGTTAGGTTTTATAACGTCAAGAAGAACTGGATTGGTAAAACATTTTTAATGATCCGTGCAGTCATAGAGTTGCTTTTACGATTTAGTTTCGAGAAGTGTTGCTGACGCCGATCTAAACCTAATGGGCAATTAGCAAACTGGTTTTCAAAATTCATTTGGTTTTGTAAGTCAACGGACGTAAAGTGCATAATAGTTGTATGTTATGACATATGCAAAAAGTTATGGATTTTTCTAGTTCATTTCATGTTTGGATAATATCCAAAATATTTTTGTTTCTTAAACAATACAAAATAATTCCTCCAAACATTTTTAATAGGTACTTTGGCCCTTAATCATGAAATAATAAATTTCCAACGAGATTACCCAAGTAATAAAGAACAAAAATTATCTAAACATTATAAATTTACCTTATGTAAAGCCGCTCGTAAACTTTATTATATTAATAAAATTACCAAAACATATACTGATAGTAATAAACAATAAATTAACAGTTTAATAGGTAACGTTCCCCAATAAATATCGCTTAGAATACCTTTTTTATAAATATGTCAGTTTTGAGTTCATTGAGAAAATATGAATTTTGCTTGTGTGAAACTAACATCTAAACTTCAGATGAACATTAACATGTTAGTTTATAAAACAGCAATAAAACGCTGTTGTAAACGAACTCTCGGTATACAATTTTATTCGAAGTTATGATACGGGAAATTTCTGCAACGCTTGCACTAAAATGTTAAAAATGTATTAATGTTAATGTTAGAAAAATTGCATGGAAAGAAATCATTCACAGCTTTTAAGATTTTTTGCTATAAATTAAAAGATCTATGCACCTCTGTACTTACCTACGTTGAACAGGTTAGAACACTTAGGTATGAAAAATAATTGGTTATGAGTTTTGTCCCGGGCTTTCGTGTCCAATTCCGTAATTTTAAAATTACTAATATATACTATTTACTAATATAGACTATATTTATTAAAAACGTATTTTTTTTTCGTATTTTTCTTAAAAGCCATAAATTATTCTTATTCTTATTCTAGATGTAACCGTTATAGAACGTTTTGTGAGAAATAAATTCATTTTTTTGTACTTGTATCACATGCACTAGCCCTTATCCATTCATAAACGTTCTTGGTTTATCGACATTTAAATCATCGCAAAATTAAAGTAGAATGGCGTGAACACAGGGTTTATACCCAGAGCTAAAGACGAAGACGATTACACACGATAATTTACTATGAGAACTAAGCCGTAACACTAATGTTTACAATAAATCAACATAGGAAATGACTCGCATTCATATGTTAAATCGGTGATAGTTTCATTAAAATGCTTCGTGGTCAGTATCTAGGGCTATTAATTTGTTTAATAGTAATTTACATAGCGATAATGATCAGTAAATCTTACTTTATCGGTGGGTAGTTGGCGACAAATCTAGTGATCGTGAATTAGGATAGTTATTGGTTTTACTTTAGATGTTTCTCATGAGATAAGAATGTTTTGAGGAAAAGTTCTGGCTGTTTATCATACAAGATTTTTTAAAGAAGTATGTATTAAAAACGTAATAATTATAAGAATTTTAGCTCTGGCAAGTGACATTTTAACAATCGATAAGTCACGTCACTGACTTATCATCTCCATACTTCTATTATTCTATTGACCTTAACGATTTTATGAATCTCACTTGGTTAGAGGGATTGAGCTTAATTAAAGCCCGCATTAATAACCTTTAGTTTGTAGATATTTTGGAATCAAAGCTTACCGAATTTATCGTAGAAGCTAATAATAGGGTAACAGAATTTGTGCATTTAAATATTTATAAACAGGGCTTGAAAAACAAAACAATTCCTCAATTTCTAATACTTTTATTTGTTCTAAACTGTCATCCATCCTTTCACAGTGCTTTCAAGGTTCATTCAGAAATGAAAAGGCGGTATTTGTGTAATAGTAGTTTCCTAAGGACTACTTTAATTAAAATATGCGGTTTCAATATTTATTTTCTTAGTGCTATTAGTTTACACAAGTTTTAAAGTCATGTTGCCTTACTTGTTATGTTGTTTTAAGAAACATATTATTATTTGAATTAATCTCTGATTGGAAAGGCAAATAAGGTCTTTCACAAATGGTAGCTTTAAACATTTTTATCTTACTATTTTACTTTTTACAAGAAATGAAAAGACATTCTTAAACCGTATAGTGCTGACTACATACTTATCTTCTCTATAGCTTGCATATTATAATACTGAAAAAAATAGTTGTAGGTAGATAAGTCCAAAGGGGTAATACCAGAAAAGTCATAAAGTGCTTTGCATGTATGAACAAGGCGTAAATTCAATCAAGGAATTTCATATGCTAACTTTCCCAAGTGTCTATATTAACATGTTAATACTGTTTAACTTACTACATACAGTTATGTTCTATTTTTTTATTAAAATGGTTGGCACTAATATTTGAATATCCCATGCTGGTTTATTATTAGGTTGGTTTATTACATCAGTTCCAACTATGTTTTTATTTTAGCAAAAAACTACTATTTGTTTTAAAATTGTGACTGAGAACTCTTGTCTTTGTGAAAGCGAGACGACGCTATTGTCATCACTGTTTCACTATGATGGCATTTGGCTTCAAGAGCTCATAAAACAGTAACAAAGATCGGGTTCAAACTATACAGTTTTGATTTCAAATGCGAGTTTCATACTAAGTAGGCATGAAACATTCACATACGTAAAGGTCTAGATCATTGAACCGATCTCTGTATAGTCAGCTCTTCGACCCAGGCCTTGACTGCTTCACTATTTAACATCCAGCTCAGATTTGACGCATTTTATTGATAGGATTCATGATTCAATTTTCAACACATTTCTACTGAGCATTGGTCACGGGGGCTACGTAGAGCAGCTGGGCGAGGTTGTTCCTAGCGTATTTGCCTCGCAGTGGGGCACCGTGCCCCTGTCTGCCCCACAGCGACTCCCACGTCTCGTGGTGACGTCTCACGCTCTCGGCTGAGTTCAGTCGCTTCTCCTGCAACGAGTAATATAACATGTTCACCATATTCTTACAAAAGTAAATGTTATCATTAAAGACATTTTTTGTTTTCATAATTTCTTGAGTAATTGATTGTCTCTGTTATTTGTGGGTCAAGATTTTGTTTACATCTCTCATATTATGTCGTATTAATGAGCAACTGGATATAAGAGAACCTTTACTCTGCTGTATTTAATTTAATGCTACTCTATGGAATTAATATCTAACCTCTTTTTGAATGCACTTCACATGCATTTGGTGTTTTAATTCCCTTAAGTGGTCCTGGTTAACCATTTCCCTCCATCTGAAAATGATGAACAATGCTTTTATGTAACATTGTATACGTAAGTTCATGACCGAAATTAGTCAAGTCACCAGTGACAGCAACAATTACAAGTCCTTTGTGATAGTATCAACATCAGTCAGAGATTAAGTACGCCACAACAACAAACTCCGTAATCAATATTAAAGATTAGTATCGCTAAAGGCCCATTGTGAGAAGGTCACGGTTTAAATACGAGAAATATTTTACCATTTATCTGAATGCAGCGGCTATTGATATTCATCGCGGAGTGTCAACAAACATTATCGACAACTCGGCGTCTTGATGCACGCATCGACGAGCTAATGAAAGCCGTTAATCTCGGTGTGTCGTATGGACCCCGACCGATAGAAAGCCATGATGCAACCTTACCTTACCGGATTGGTGACCAAACATTGCCCACCGTTAGATATGTAACTCGAATCATCGCGACGTAAAAGTATTCGTAAATATTTATTAGGTAAACTTTAAATAGGTGTTTGTGTTTACACCGCCACTTCGTATACAACATTATTTCTTATTTGAAGTCAATTTGCACTTGAAGGTTCCTTTAATATCATGACTATGACATTCCATTATTCCGGCAATACTAGGTAACCATTTGAAATAAAAGCAATTGAGTCCCAAACGAATTGGATGGATTTCGATCTATAGCAAGTAAACGATAAAACCGTGAATACTGCTCTTTACAACCACAAAGCAAGACCAGGGAAAGGCTGTTAAGTTTCTGTCTGATACAATACATCCAGCAAAACAAACTAAGCAATTTATTAAATTTATCATACAGTCAGCGAAAATTCGAAACGCAATTCATAATTCAATCTTACAATATGATTTAACGAAAAAACGTTGCGACATCCGCTGACATTTTATTCGCGAATAAATTTACGATTCGGTTGAGACGTGTCACGCAACGTTTTGCGCCTCAGGCTTATTACCTTACGGTTTAAAGAAAATCTATAAACGCAACATGTATAGATGCCAAGATAACCGAAACCAATCGATTGAAATTTGTCGTTTTCTTTAACCTTGTATTTTATCCAGAATTATGTAGAAATATACGGTGACTCGCAGTACCTACCTATGCGTGTTATTAAGGAACTAAATTGCAAAGAGAGAGAAGAGAAATGTTAGATGGATAATTATGGACGATGTTTATGACATTTGTGATCCATCATAAGTTGTAGTAGTAGGTTTAAAGTTATGAATACATACTGGCACGATTGATCAGGAGGTCTAGTGACGTCACTGGAAGGCAGAGTGCGAGCGCCAACACGACGCCTTCTCGCTAGAAGTGGTACGAGTTCGACCCCACCTGTCACGTGCAATATAGCCGTTTCAGGCGTCGGCTTCTTTTCAGCTTCATGCAAAGCCTCTTCTCTATCAAAACTATCATCAAGTATCAGTTTCGTAACTTTATCTCCGTTAGATAATCGTTTAACAAATCTAGTCTTTTTAGGGCTGCGTCTTACTTCTCCATTGTAGAAACTACCTTCTTTTTTAATTTTAACTTCTATGCTGTATCGTCTTCGTTCTGGAGACCTCCTCTGTGGACTACTAACGTAATTGATATCTGGTAGCTTTTCTACTCTTGTTGGTTTAATGTTTTCTTTGTTTTGCGGTATTTCTCTAGCATCATCCTCTCCCTGTACTTTAGGTAAAGTAAGCGAAGACCCTCTCTCTCGTCGGTCATCCCCATGTAGTTTTGTGAAAATTTCATTGTCTGTCCAACCCTGGAAACAACCCAACAAAATCCCTTTGTAAAAACTTGGTACGTAATTGTATGCTGGATCTATAGTGTAAAATTGATACAGACCATAGACTTTGAGAAATTTAGTCCAATGTTACGGGGATTCCTCCATATTGTACCACCAGGCCCTGGCTTACCCCACGGGCCTTCCATTGCGTTCTGTAAAAAGCAATAATATCTTTAATCTTTAGCATCACGAATTGTATAAATGCATTGATTTTACCATTTTCCGTTCGTACTCCAAATTTTGTCTCTTTTCTTCTCTTATGGCTTTCTTCTTGTTTGTTACCATGTCATCTGCAAATGTTATTTTTATAAGTGAATAAGTCGTCTTTATTAACATAATCAAGCAAAGAGAATAGGATAGAACCTATAAGGTCGTGTAAACCACAAGGGATACAATTAAAAAATAATGAAAGAACACATCTAATCTTTTAAGAAATTGAAGTCTACGAATATACTGCAAAGAAAGATAATAAATCAGTGTGCTTCAAATTGCATAAAATGTTATTCATAAATTTAGTCAAAAACATAAATTATGATAATAAAGTCTCTGATCAACGCAGCGAAGCACTAAAAACGAGACATAGACCAGTCTAGATCCATAAAATTTCGGAGAAAGTTCTTTGGCAAAATTCTATCATTTCTAGAAAGATATTGGGATGGTACTAATATTCTTCTTATCGTATGGTTGATAAACAGATGTCAAGACCATAAGGCCTGTGCCATTGTCTTATAGTTTGTTTAGGTATGCCGGTTTCCTTTACCGTATTAGTAGTAATTTTAAGGTTCTTGATCTTTTTACCTAATATTTTCTTGTATGTCTGTTTTTCATGCGGCATTTGTTTGTATCGTATGTCGTTATCGACGCTCTTTCGCAGCGGCTCAGAGTAGCATATTTGCGGATCTTCACGCAACTTAACCGGGGTTTGACGCCGGCGGCGATGCGGCGAAGAGTTCCAACGACGACACGCTTCGAATATCGATACACCCTGGACAATAGTAAAAAGCTAGATAAAAGATCATGTAGAAAGTTAAAAATCCTAAAAACGACTAAGCATCATGTGCACAGTATTCTATCCATTGTGTTAAGTGCCGTATATCGTTCAAATACGTGGATTCAGATAACTGTCAAAAATCGCATGGTTATAATATGTATGCATATGCTATGCAGATTTTGACCTACGGATTTAATAACATGAACAAAAGGTCCATAACAATTAGAGTTGATCACGCTGTCATGACAAAGGTAATCGATTAAATTTCCATATAGAAAACCGATGGAACTCATGGGCGCACTAAATTTACATTCTTGGTCCCATAACATTTAGGTACCAGCCGGGGAGTTTTGCAATAAAATTGTATCATGTAATTATGGCAATTACATTAAAAGGAACACGGACGAGTTTTTAAGTGAGGAAACTTCTGATGACGAGACAGCAAAATACCTTAATGTGTGTCAACAAATTTCATATCCTTGATTCGGCAGATGCGGTCATTCGCACATTTTTTATCCATCTTTGTGTTGTAAGCGTGCCGCTTTAAATCCACTCATGTAATGAATGACCCTTTACCTTATACAGATTTATTGCCGTCGGTCAATCGCCATATGCAACTATTTTTATATACCATTAATTAGGTAAGTAACCAGATAACAGGAACTATTACCGAGATTAAGTAACGATGTATGGTGTAGTAAATATAAATGATAGTAGAGTCGTAGCTGTATATTTTGGTGATGTGTAATCCAATGGAGGTGTCAATATAACCAGACCCGTGGTTATATTGCCAGTGAGTTTATCAAACGCGCTTCCATTTGATCATTAATAGCCATATTTGTTACTTTGTGGTAAACAAATTGCTTACACGGTCCATCATTACTTAAAAACGCGATTTGAATGTTGCGGTGAAGTTTTTTCATGTATGTGCTGTTTGAACTTTCTCTCTTTTGAGTTCTTAATATTGTAAAGGTATTAAAAGGTTATTCATTATTTAGCTATGGTTCTCCAAGATTTATACCTAGAACCAAATGGAAATTTGAACCTTGTGCAATAAATCTGTATAAGCAAAAACCCTGTATATATTATTTCTACAAACGCAGTGTTTTCAAATACTTCACGTATTTGAAATTGAAAATTTGATATTAAACTTTAATAATATTTGCAATAAAGTTTACAAATCAATCAAGAGTATTGTTAGTGATGTAACAAGTATACAACAGTATACGACTCGATACTTGAGTTATAATTCAAAAAAGATAATTAAAAATGCGACGGGAAACAGATAATGATTAATGAGAAACAATATAAATTATACCTTTACACTTTAGCGTGAGATATGCGATTTGATTCGGGTTTAGTAATATTTAAATACAGATCTCACAATAGTTAAAAGATAAATAATAATTATTACAAAGATAGGCTTGTTTATTAAGCCACATATCTTATTATCATTGTATACCGTTATGTCAGTGATGGTCAAAGTTTCCGGTTAGCGGCTTGTTTAGATAAAACCTGATACTCGTTGTTTTCAGGAGTGAATTGAATAGAATTTTCATTCGAAAACATCTCATACTTTTGATAGGAATTTGCGGAGCTTTAAAAACATGGAATAAGTTTATAATGTTGTACAGTATTCTTTCTCAAATATGCAATATCTTGGGCGCTTCCTTGGACAAGAGATTACGTTAGAACATTTTTTGTACCTTTAAAACAACGACTATTTTCGAATTGTTTCTTCTTTTAATAACATGCATATTGCATTGCAGTAAACAAATAAGTAATAGAAACTACTATAATGTACAGTTATGCACATCACTGTTGACCCTTTGACGCCCACCTACGGGTCTCACGCATAACTTAACACTTCTTTTAATTTAAAAACAAATGAAGAACACACGCGTCTACCGAGAGCCTTCCATGACCAGTTAAAGCATTTTACTGCTGCTGCGAAAAAGAGACACTGCTCTACAACGTGTAGTACTCTGTCACGCTTCCACAACTGTAATTACTGCAATTATAATATTACTTTTAGTTAGGCTTTTAGGTAGGTGTTAGGCTCGTTGTTGAGAAACACTCAGACCATGATAGAAATTCACCGCTGCAGGCGTCACCATGTCAATGTGTTAAACAATTCCCCATAGCACCTATCTCATATCTACTCTATACTTAAGAATTAAGTACCTTATATTTAGCGATATTGAAACTAATGAGGCTACGTCAGATTAAAGGTGTAGCCACGCCTGCGATATCTTGTAGATTTTAAAATCAGTATGTTTGTTGAATGACTTATTTGGTTCAGTTTCATGTTGAGATTGATGTCTATCAAGATTTGAAATGACATGCACCTATTTTGCAAAGTTTAGCAACAAAGAGTCAAGATAAATGCTTCAACTATATTATAACGTAAAGTACCACAATTTAATTTCGCTCTGGAAAAATCATGCCCGTGTAAACATGGCAGTGATTTTCTCGTACCATGTGGTAACAGGCAAAACTATCATTCCTTATTGAGTTGCTATTGCAGTAATAAGGATGGATAAAAGAATACCTTATGTTTTCAATCTTTACGTGAATAAGATAAAATATAAAACTTTTGCAGGTAGATTCATGCGTGCGTTAAGAACTACAAAAGACGTGTTGAATATAGGAATGGAAATTGTTTAAAAACTTGCACGTTGAATGTTTATGCCTATTACATGGTTAGCGTAGTCTATGTTTAGACTAGTAGTAGCAGTCTCGATTTTTACCACATTTGTATGATTCCAAATAGTCGTCGGGATCTCCACGTACAGCATGTTTCGCAGTGCATTATGGTCTTCTATTCGTTACAAAAACACAAGGGTTCTCATGTGGTTATCCCGAAAGGCAGATAATCAGCTAGGTACTATATTTTACTTAATTTTATTAAGAAAGTTTAAATGTGTTTACCCTGAGTTCGTCTTCGGGAAAGATCCCCTTGTCTCTGAGGTTTGTGAAGCGAATACCTCGCTCGTTGGGCGCGCCGCCGCCTGCGCGACCCCACGGCTCGTACGACGCCAGCTCTTCACGTGCCTGGTGGTGAAATATGTGTAATAAATAGGTTTTAATAAAAAATTTTTTCTTATTTCACTTTAATGAACTGAACTACATGTTCACCTGGTTTTGAATCTTGATTTTCCTACTTGTAGAGATGTTGTTTCCTTCACCAATGTTAAGTATTACTAAAGTGGTTCTATATTCTTGTGTAATAAAGCTGATTTTGTGTGTATATAAAACAGCATAATAGGACACAAATAGATTCATGGTGTAATATACCTAAATATCCTAAATGCATAAATATCTCCAAATCCCTCTGTGATTATTTATTCATTAAGACGATTATAGAGTTTTATCTTACGTCGGGACCGACCTTGATCTGACCCAAGCTATTGATTACCCAAAGATTATTCATATTTTCATAATGTTCTAATCGTTATTATTTGAAATGCAAATATTAATTATTAATAATAGCACAGTACGGTGGCTTGTGCCGCGCCTGCGGTTGCATCAGTGCCGTGGGAGGAAGCTCATAAATCACGAGTGTCATCATTGTTAGCGTTATCTTCTTACTTGGAAAATATTCTTATGAAATATTACCAAAAACTCTTCGGCAACAAATGTAAACTTTGGATGTATGTTTAATATTTAAGGAAGATATGTGACTAAAGTTTTGTTGTTTATGTAATTGATCTTATCAATAAACCTCGTTTGAAAGTTGCATGTCAAGGATTGTGAATCCCCTGCGAGGCGCTTTTTTATTTCACAAATTAGTTGCAATGATTCAGGATAATGCTGTGTATATTTATTAGGCATTTATAAGGGTTCATAGTAGGTACCTTTAGTTGTTGTTCGATGTACTCCTTCACTCGCTTCTCGCGTTGCTCTCTGGCGATCCTCTCGCCGTCCGCCCTCGTCTGCTCCGCCCGCCGCCGCTCCCGTGCTCGACGCCGCAACGACCCCGATGTCGGAGCGCACAATCTCCTAGAGTTAAACAAATGATAAGTACAACTTGATGAGGATGCAAATAATGAAATTAAAAAAAATGGCATGGTGATAGGGATGATACTATCTGTAGGTGAACCCTGTGAATACAAGTAAAAATACATATATTACATAATTTCTTATTGCATCTCATTGTAGAGACCGTATCAGAATAACGGACAAAGACAAACACTATATTCAAAATTAAATTTCGAGTCAAATACACTCAAACTTCAGATTGTAACGAAGCTTGTGTTAACAAATGCTTGCATACAAAGGGTCAAGCACATGCTTAACAAATATGTATGTAAGCTAACCTCTGACCACGTGACATAGCAGAAATATACAATAGCTACAATGACGATTATTACAATAATGCTCTCCTTGATATGTCTGATGGGTAACCTTGTCTGCTGCTGTTGTTTTATTGAAATGACTTGCGGTTTTAAATATTAAACCGTCTTTAGCCTTTACATGTATTTCTAGATAGTTTGCATAGCAATATCATGTGTGTTGCGATGCAAACTATGTATACCCCATCCTCTTCCTATAAAACGTGATGAGGTAACAAGCATGATAAATTAAGGAATTCAGGATTACTGGGCCCCAATTCTAAATAACATAGGAGACGGCTGCAGTCATTCAGTCATCTTCATCTTACCCGTCTAGCCTTTTCTATAAATTACACTCAATTACACAATTTAGAGATAAAGACATGCATATAAAAACCACTATGAAGTATAAATAATTTACCATTTTCCTGGAGCAAGAGACCACAAATCCATTATAATTATTTAACCATCACTTATTAAGAAGTTCAATTTGAAACCCTTGCGTAGTTACGATACTAAACGTAATGAAATCAATTATTCTATGATACTATAAGTTAACTGGATATAAGTACGTCTATCGACCTTCAAGTTTAGTTATTTATGAAAGCCTAAGGCTCGATTACACCCACTGAAATATTGATGGTTCATAGCCGTAAGAACAATGGTACTATCAAAACTACTGCACGAAATATCGATTGTACTATATCGGTAAACTATGAAGTTTAAAAAATAATTTGTGTATTCAATACACTTTGTATGTAGTTAAAACATAATTTGATTCTTTAAATCCATTAGGTTTTATTGTTTGGTTCCACCAAATGAGGTTAAGTCATGAAAATCTTGTTTGCATTCATTTTTTATTGCACCCTATTTGATTTATAATATTTTCTTCGAATACAAAAATCATAGAATAAAACAGTTATTATTAACTAAGCATTGTGCGGTATCTAATACCAGAGAAGGCAGGGTAGAGCCTGAGCCGCGGTTATCAAAAAATTTAAAGTCTGCGCTAAACTATGACTTATCTACCTACCATAAATATAAATAAAAAATATAACGAAAAGCTTACTTAAATTTCTAGTTAGATGTATATTTCATTTTTTTCACAAACAAGATAATTTCAGTTAAACAATAAAACAACAGTAAAACAATCGAATCAATTCAATAAAAATTGTCTAATTCACTCTCTCCATACTAAATTCCAAGAAATTATACATTACATCACATGTTTGTATTAAAACAGGTTATAGGAAACCGCGACTTTTGTCCACATATCATAAAAAGATATCTTACCTACGCAACGGCCGTGAGGGTAAAGTAAACATTTCGCCGATAGTTTCACTTTATCCAACAGAGATATTAGGCCTTCACGTAACTTAGTATGAAACAAATTCTTATGAGGAAAAACGCTGGGAGAATGGTACAAAATGAGAAGGAGATCATTGTTGATGTGGATGACGCAAACAGGCTACCGCCTACCACTGAAAGCGACCCGCGACTCGCAAACTTTCGGCTGAAACAACTGAAACGCGCGCTTTCGTGGCCCTTTACATTTAGCACTTCATTTTCATCGTTTCTTATATACCTTTTGGTAATATTTTATATGAGTTTTCATTTTATTTACTGCGTTTTGTTTAAACATTATATTGGTTATTGATGTTTATTGTAATAAGCCTGCAAAATTTGTTTGATCGTCTTTATTTTTACTTCCTTGTTTGTTTCGCATTGATTGTTTATTTATCTTTATTGGCTATTCGTGTAAGAATATGCTAAGTAAAGAAAGCAAAATTTAAAAAATAATTCACATCGTTGAAAAATTCTGTTTAATGTTAGTTATTAATAACAGATAGATTTTCGCACTGTAAAACGAGGTGAATAGAGTTTCAAGAGGTGAAATGACAGTGTTTTGTTCTGAAGTTTGCACGCGTTTGCTTCCATGAAAACTGTTTTGATACAATTTCTTTATTTAATGCTTAATTTTCATATAATTATTTTATTTTTGTCTCCTTCCTCGTCCAAAACTGTGATTCTATCGACCCCGAAAAAGCCTCTATTCAACCCATTTTACGGAAGTTAATTAAGGGTGAAAAAGGCTGATCATTAATTGTCACAAGTGCTACCTACCCACTTAAATCACTAATGCACACTATGTTTTATCTCAAAGACACAAAAGGAACTAAAATTGAAACTAACTACAATTACACGGTCAGGACTACTACGAAACAGAAAAGGTACTGACCTACAAATGTTAAGCCCTCCGCAAATTCGCGCAAAAATAACTTGCAAACTCACACACTGAAACTTACACACACGAAGGTGAATTCAGATACTGTGCGCATGTGACTCGCACACTAGGACGGCCTGTACGACATAAAAATGAATTATTGTTTAGGAATTTTCGGTAACCTTGTAGAATTAAGCCTATTTTATGGAAATACAAGTGAAATTATAGTTGGACAGTTTATTGATTTGGGCTAGACACAGAGATATATCTGCCAGAAGTTGACTCAAATGGTTGTGCCTAATCATATTGAATGAATAAATAAATTATCAGCAACGTTCCTTTATTATCTAACTTTATACACCAGGTACCAATGAAACTACTCAATCATCAAATTGTAAGTACTCAAGTTAGTGTCACAAGTTCACAATCTAAACCAATTTTGATGGGTAAGGTTTCGTTCCCATACGTAACCATGAGTGACACTAGCCACTAAAAAGCCTTTTCCATAACATTTTTCGGAGATCGTGTTTCTAATGTTTTCGAAGTTTATACTCGTTATAATAATATAAATATATTCCTTCCAATTTTAAGTATACTTAACTAGGAATACCACAATTATGGCATTATCTAAGTACAGAGATAACTTATCTTACCTCAGATATTATAATATAATTTAGGAAGCAGGGATGGTACGTATTTAGCGGGTCTCACTCGTGTCCGTACAGCCTTTTGACTCTATTTTTTCTTTTTGTCGAATCAATATCTGTCTTTAGCCTCAGTTAATTAATTTTCAGTCTATGTTATACTATTCGTGAACTGGTCCATTAGATAAATGTCACAAAATCAGTAATAATTCAAGTTTGTAAGTACACGTTACCACTATTAAACGCCTAGAATGTTACTGATGCTTATATTACTTTCAGCGTTTTGCAAATCATCGTAGTTATTAAGTGTACTGTGACTAAAGGGGTATAGAAATAGGCTGTAAGTAGGTCATACTGCTTAAATGTTTTCCATCGATATATGTCTATATGTGAAACAAATTGAACTGGTTCTTTGTTCCGATAGAGACCATTAGTGGGCAAAGTTTTTATAACTTCAACTGTAGCTTTGCAGTTACCTTAGCGCTTAGTGTCAGCACAGTGGCTTTAAAACATGATCAGGGGTAGTGAAAAATGGAACCGAAAAAATGTATTCTTGGAACTCGCCAATTCTCAGACTTTTCATAGCGCCTTTCTGAGTGGCTAGTAAACCCACGAAGCAAAGTGAGTTACTAAAACACAGGTCCCTAGTCCCTAATGCATAACAGGTTATCTTTCTAACATAAAATTACAAATTGAGTCGGTAACATTCCTTCACAAAATACCCGAGCAAATATTTTCGCGAAGGTAATAAAATACGGAGACATCAGGCGCATAAACATTCTAAAGCAATAAAATTCCGATACATATCTGTATCATATTATGATAGTTTACTTTGAAAAACTATTCTTATGAACCGGGAACACGTGTTCAAACCATTAGGTGCTGCTACAATGTAATTAAAACGCGATAAAGTTCACTTTCGAAGAACCAAGTGAGTTGCCGATTAAATGATACACAATAAGGTTCATTTTAGCTTGTAGGGCTTTAAGCATTTCGCCTACATTGTTGTATAGTGCAGTAGGTCGTATACATTTTTCATGTCATTTTTCAGTTGGCATTCGGTTGGTCCTGGCGGTGCCGGGCGCGGGCCGATCGATTGCCGCAGACACGCAGCGCTGGTTCCCATTGCATTCATTCATATACATTACTTGCAGGGTTCCATGCGTGCGGAAATGGGTCACAAATAAATCGTTGCTAAATGTTGTCATTTTATGAGCTCCTTCAAGGTCGCAAACACGGTAATCATTTGTGCGCGTCCTTGCGTGACGTGATCAATGCCGACCTATATTTTTGATTAGGTTAAAGGGTGTTCTTCACCCAAATAACCGATATCAATAGGGTAGGAAATAGGTTAGTTTTTTGCTTATAAGGAAGTGAGCGTTCTGTTGCTTGATTGACTGCCAGATTTTATGTATGCAAAGTTTATTTATGATGAAAGGTATTTTGTACCAGTAAAACATTAAAATAAAACAATACTTTGTAACTAATGTTTATATTAAAAATTATTCATGATTTACCATTTTACAGAATAATAATATTTACAAACATATTATGACCTATGAAAAGTATGTCTACATACATATAAATAAACTTCATTGACTCCCATTTTTTAACATTTTTAATGTACAAAAAAACATACACCTCCTTTTCCGCTAATTGTATTGGCTGACACAACGACCAAGGTATGAAATCATTTCGTCCATTACAGAGCGTTTCCAATACGCAATAACGATACATCGCACGCAGCGCGGTAGTCGCGGCAGTTCCTGATCGAGAGCAGTACAATCACCGGGCGCAGGCTGCGTGAGAACCTCACTTAACACGATATTCACGAACAATAGGCTCGAAGCGGTTATTAATCGGTAATCGGACGGCTCGAACGCACAAAGGAAACGCATTCTACGGTCATTCTACGGTGAATCAGTTGCGACCACTCTACCGGGTCCAGTGCTCGGTATTCCTCACTCATTATGAACGGTCTCGATCATTGCTCGGAGTCTACTTCATGGGGTCAGTCCTTGTGTCGGCCTTACACTATATTACCTTATTAATGACTAATATTTTGTTAAATATAATAATTTCAAGAAAAAGTATTAAGAATACTGCGCTTATGGTGCATTTCTTTTCGATACTCTGATATTTCTTTTATAATATAATCTGTTACATTGAATATATAATATTGTTAGTATTATTTACAATTGTAATATGTACTAATTGGCTAACAGATTTTTAATAATTTGCTAACGACGTCAACATTCTGCCGTTACATGTGGTGTGGCCTCATAAACTTACAATTTAACTCTAGGTCAGAATAAAACATACACCTCTAGTATGTAACGTGTACTCTAAAGAAATTGAGGTAATTGGTTTTGAAGATAAAACACGGGTAACTTATCCAATGACTCTCAGTATTTACACATCATAAAATACATACAGTAAGAAACGAACGAACACCAACTCATGAGAACGATAGGGTAAGCAATATTGTGATGGTCGTCGATAGCATGTTGTGCAGTAAACACAGGTACTTTCTATCTCTACACATACTTCAAGATTGCACGATACAAACATACAAACAGTTCAGTATATCTATATTACAGTACACATGTATGTATGTACAGTATTTGGTAACGAGCTGGCGGTGTCGCAGCCTCGTCGATACTCCGGCACCTACTGCTTCACAATACTCACAGAAATCATCTTAAAATAAATCAGGTCACACAAGTGAAGGACACGAAAAACAAATATATAAAAATACTATAGAATATATATACTAACAATATGTAATATATAATTATTTGACAATCAGTTCGACTGATTACAATAATATAATAACAATTTACATAATGTAGTTTAAGTTGTATGTAATGGAATTTATTATGTATAATAATCAGGGCACATGGTATAGCTTGACGTATAATATCTACGATACATGTCGCCGTGTCGGCTCACATCACTCCCGTCGTTCACTCTCGCACTGTTCACTCACGCGATCCGTTCACTCGCAGTTCATTCGGTCACAAGTCGAGCGGCGGCGGGCGGGCGCAGCTCGTCAAACACACATTAAAAATAAAACGTCCATGTTGTATATCGTCGGGGCCCCGAGCGGCCCTACTTGATCCTGTTGAGCACGAGGTCGGTGGTGAGCTGCAGCGCGCGCTGGTAGGGCGAGCGCGCCAGCTGCTGCGCCAGGCGCGCCGCCTCCGCGCCGTGCTGCCGCGCCAGGAAGCGCGTCTGCTCCAGCCCGCGCGACAGGTGCACCAGCTCGTACGCCTTCTGCACGTCGCCCGCCTCTTGGAACCGCCGCATGATCATCGGGTTCAGCTCGGGGTACTGCCGGGAACCACACACATTACTTCATATAACAATGCATTCTAAACAGCGAAATAACAAATAAACACATGAAAATTATTGAAAAAGAGAAAGTTTTACTATTAACGAAAGTATATTAAATCCGCTAATTAATTGTAAATATTATAAAGGTGCCGTCATTGCTAAGTCACTTTTTAAATCGATGCGCACAGGTGTCTTAATAGGAACATAGTCTTTAATGTACCACCTTCAACATATCTCTAAACATGATCAGTCAATTACCTAGGCTTTTATAGAACGCTCATGATAGTAATGTGAAAATACAATATTGAGTAAAAGCTTGCTGAATAAAATCCAGTTTTACTGGACTTAAATTTGCAATAAAAGTCGTCACTAAGTCAAAACTAGATTAATAAAAACGCATAAATTACAAATATAAATTTGCAGCAGTCGGATAACGATTGATGTTTATTTTTTTGCAATAGAGATTAAATAAGCAATGTCCACATATGTTGGGCAAAAATTTGCGCAAGTGTTAACCCGTTACGGCGAGAGTATGTTGGGGTAGGGCAACCGGTTCTATTTAGTAACTGCTAGCTACCCACATCACGCTCTGAGGAATTCCAAGTATGTTAAAATTGATCTCAGGTATTCTGTTTGTAGGTTAGCGAAATTTAAGTCAAGGTTTCGAATACTTTTTTGTTTGCCAAATGTATCTAACGCCAAAAATGGTCTGTCGGAAGGTGAATAGTGTATTTAAATGTTTTTGCAAAGTGAGTTCAGTAGAGTACATTTTTATTTCAACTAAAATTATTTTTCGCCTTGAATGTCTTTGCAAGTTTTGGAAGGAATAACTTTCTTTATGGGCGTCTTTAGCTTATAATTATTTTTATCTAGAAAAAATATAATACTGTTTTAAGAGAAAGACCCAAATCCTAGATTGCAAAACATGTAGGCAATCATAAAGGATAGCTTACAAATAAATTGCTTCGTTCTGACCTTTAGTACCGTGTGGTTTAATTACATATTCTTAATTATAAGAACACTAGCTTTTCGCCCGCGTCGAGGTTGGTTATATGGCTTTTCCAAGAGAACTCTTCAAGAGTCCGCGATAAAAACTGTCCTATGTTCTTTCTCAAGGTCAACTCTATCTCTGTACCAAATTTCATTAAAATCAGTTCAATGGTTTAGACGTGAAAGCTTACTACTTTCGCATTTATAATATTAGTAGGGATTAGCATTTACCTTTTCGCATGCGAAGAGCACGGGAGCGGTGGCGAGGCCGAGCTTGAGGTCGGCGGCGGTGGGCTTGCCCATGGCCTGCGCGGACGACACGAAGTCCAGCAGGTCGTCCACCAGCTGGAAGCTGAGCCCGAGGTTGCGCCCGTACTGGAAGGCCACCTCGCACGTGCTCTCGTCCGCGCCGCTCAGCAGCGCCACCTAGTGGACAAAATAATATCATGTTTATGTTTCCTTAAACATATTTTATTCCTATTTTTTTATTTTGTTTAACAACCATTGTATACATGTCATATGTAAAAGTAAAGGACACTTACACTGGCATTATAACTAAATTGAAAAAAAAACTGCAGAAATATGTTTTGACTCTTAAACAGAGGGGTATTAAACTGGTAAGTTCAATTTACAAGTCCATGATTACATTTTAGCCTAAGGAACGAAATTTCTTTTTTAAAATTTCCTTGAATTTAAATTAGCTTATTTTAATCAGTAATGTTTTTTCTCTGTCTCTTTTTTCTATTGAATATTTCAAATGTTAATATTATAAGACTATAATGAATGGCCATAAGTCAACAGTAAGTTAGTAACCATAAAAATACAAATTAACATCAGAAAATGAGCACTTTATTAGTTATTACATTATTTTAAGTACAGTCTCGCAGTAAAGTCGCACGCTCTTAAAATAATCATTACATATTGACACTGATTCATTTCATTAGGCGTAGTATAACAACAGCAGCAAGTTTTATTAAACCTAATTAAGCATGAAACGTTTTGTCAGCTCAGTTAAAACAGAGCTACATAAAAATAATAATTAGTTATTCAAGTAAATGCTAATAAATTCACTAAAATAATAGACGACGTGTGTATAGGTCATAATAAGTCTTGTAAACGAGGCGGACATTCGTTCGGTCATTCATTCCGCGTTGTTTCCTCATAGTTTTAGCATAATGACGCAATTACCGTCACGTACCAACAAATACTAATAATATAAGAGTATTACCGCTTTGACTGAGTTGGCGATGAGAGAGGCCGTCTTCCTGTAAGTCTTTGTGAGGTAATGTGCGAACCGCTCGTTCTCTGTCTCCTTGCTGCCCAGTTGCATGAACTCGCCCTGTACGAGGTCTGTCACCACCTGGAAAGTAACACCATAATATAATATCATCATACATGTTAGAATGAGGACCAATGCAAGACGAGACTTTGTAAAATAATAGGAGGGGTGTGTATTCACAGTTATTGGATATAGACGCGATACTGAACTGTGACCAAATAATTTAATATTTCATAGTTATTATTTTGGTCAAAAAACGGCTTCCGGACAAAGGAATTTAATTCTTGTATCTCGGAGGGTTTTACAAACGTGCAAGTCACGGCAATGATAAGGAATGAACTCTGTACTAAACAGCAATGAGATAGTCAAAATATTAAACACCTTACTTTACTTTTAAAATTCATTATACCCTATCTATCGTGCAGTTGCCGAAATCGACGCGAATATTATTTATGTATGTATCATTGCAGATTCAAACACGATTTCTACAATAAATCTGTTAGCCTTCGTTCTAATTTATATTTTCGTATTAACACGATTATAGCTATTAAACTATATCTAATATGTGTGAAGTCAGGTATAAATCAATCGTTGTCTGTTGTAGCAATTGATTTAGGGCTGTGCAGGGCTTAAGGGGAAGTATATTTTTCAATTCTAATAGGTTCATCTTGTTGTTGTCAATTGTCAATGGAGTAAGACATTTATCACCCACGCTTACTCATGGGAGGTTGTCGATTGTAGATTCCAGTATTTGTAATTTCAACAAAACATTTTTCATCGACCATTTGTCAGTAGTAGATAACTTGAAATAGTTTTAAAAAGTACATCTAACTTTAAATAAGTCACACTGGCACTTGCTTGCACTTGCATAACCTTGTGCATACAAATCCGTGACCAAAACTGGAATGCTACCACGACTATTTTCTCTGTCTGAATTGTCTCTCTATGTCTGAACGGGTACTGATTGGTAGAGGTCACTACGCCAAAACGAATGCATCTATGTTTAGAACAAGCATTTGTGTGATCCACTAACGCTTGTTCTGACTCTGGGTGTCTTTGCATGTGACTTAAACGATTCCGAAACCCTCGGAAATCAAGGCTTAAACTTCTTAGTGCGAGAGTCAAAGACTTAATATATATTTACGCTATTAATTAACACCTCTGCTTATTACAGTCAGTTGCACATTCGTGTCTTAAATGATGCACATATTGGATGTTTATTTATCTATCGAGTAATTAAGCAGCTATTTGAATCATCTTATATTTTAAGGCCACGTTTGTATGTTGTAACTGAGTGTTTGCAAAATATCTTTCTAATAAACCTATCATACGTCTAAATGTGATCGTAATTCATAATGTTGATGCTGATTGCTTATAGCGTTTAATTATAAATAAAACTATGTAATCAAATTGATCGATTTGATAGATTTTAATTAAATAAAAATCTACATACATTATAAAGCAAAAGAGTTTTTGTATGTCAGTTTGTTTGAAGGTGCTAGTCTCAGGTCATCCTAGATTAGATAAGAATATTTTTTATTGACCACCATGGAATTGCGGCAGTGATTCTTAATACATACAATGTTAGGGTACAATGACGGTCTTATTGTCAAAAGCGATACGACCTAGTACGATTGAAAAATTATTGCGTGTTAGATAGCCCATACATTTAGGAAGGCTAAATATAATATATCATCACAATATAAGTTATAGAAGCAGAGTAGTAGTGAAATATAATACGAATACAGGAAGAAAATTATCTCTTAAACAGTCAATCCCATTTAAAAAATCCCAAATTCTATTTACATAACCACGCGGACAAAGTCGCGAGCAACAGCTAGTTTTATATATGTGAACGCATGCGCAGGACAAGCTCTGGTTACTGTAAACATGCTCTACTAGTCCGGTCAACTGAGAATATGAAGCCTGCGCTCAGGTTAACAGAATCGATAATATTAATGTTCTAAAAACCACCCCGCCGGGCTAATATCCAGACAAGAAACAAATTGAATAGGTAACCAACGTTGGCTCACTGCGGGAGACCAAACCGAACACTTTATTATAAAAATACTTGTTTAACATAACTAATACAACAATTTCGAAGTTCCACCGTATCGCATTTAAGAAGGCCGACAGGATGAATAGATTTAATGAATATTCTAGCCGAACATTCGACCCCAATAGCAGGCGTGCGCTCACGAACATTGAAAAGGTTACATTAAAGTAATGATCGCGGCTGTACTACTGTTGACGCTCAATGAGTGCCTTAGTGATGATGAAACGCAATCATACATGTATGTATATTGTGATGAGCATTTCATCGTATGTCATCAAATAATTGTATATTCAGCTATTAAATGTTGTAATAAATCATCACATTTATATTTTTTCATTGCAACATAAAATGTTTAACAATAGTTTTATATTTTTGGTTTCGTGAGCGCTTCACAATTTTTATGTGTTAACTAACTCTACGTATCATGTATTATAGATTATACGTTGAATGATAAAAGCTTTTACGTTTACGTTTCTACGTTTTATTGTCCGGTTTGTAGATTATTGCGGCAAAAATGGGCTTTCTTGCGACTTAAGAACGTAAGTTCTATCATTATTGGTTTAGCAATGATTTCGCGTATTTAGATTAGATGTGAATCAAAGTTTGACATCTTATAAGAACGATTAAATGTTGTGATAACCATATAGTACCTGGCTAAGTACGAGTGTGACGTCATCGCTGCGCAAGCGAGCTATCATCATCGACGCCACGGCGAGGATGAAGTCGCCGGCCATCGCCACCTGAAAACAAGAAACAGATAGTCATCAGTATAATATAGAACATCTTCTAGTTCCTAAGAGACGGATATGTGGCGTGTCATAAAGTTTTTACAAAAATTTAATATCATAAGTCTTCGCCACACTCATCATTCGTTATCACAGATATTAGACTAGCTGAATCGAAACCATATCGATTTTCATAAATATGTTTTAGCTAAATCTATATCTATAGAGGTATTAATAGAATATAAATTTATTGAACCGAAACGTTCCTTGATTAGGTACTTCTTAACTAAAAAGTTTCCCAAACATTTGAAATCGGCGCTATAAGATTTTAAAGTAATAATATTGATTTTATATAAAAGTAAGCGTAATTTTAACTTCCATGCGTATTAAATTATATCTAATCTAATGACAAGGTTGGTTTATCATTATATCATAACAATATTTAAAAATAATATAGAGATCTGAGCTAGATACGGATTTAATTAGCGTTTGTATTGGATACTTATTATATCTACGTCCAGCATCGACTCGCGTGACTAGGGTCATAGCGTGCATGGGAAAGTGTCAGCTAGTGCTATTTAATTACAGTCTACAACAAAACAAGTGACACTAGATATTGACACTTGTGCTTGTTAATTTGACCAGATGTGTTCCTTGACACAAACGATTTCAAAGGTGCATAACAGATCAACTTCATTAAAAAAGAAATGTAGTTTTTCATCAATCTCCAAAGGATTAAATTCAATTTACTAGTGCTAAATAATTTAAATTCTTTTCACTTAAGTTTTCAAATCACAAAATATTCTATCTACTTCTGTTTTGAAGGTTGCTAAATAATAACAAACATACGTCTGGTTAGACTGGTTTATTAGATAGTGTACTATGCGCGCTAGGTGCACCTAAGTAGCGTGCGGGGAAAGTACATGTCATATGTGAAGAAATGTGATTGTGTGACAAGTACAGGTAAGACCGTAAAACCTTCCATGACAGTTTGTACACAAAGTTAAATAAAATTGTTTTGATAATCTCGTATAAACCCAACTTTCTCCTCACGGAATTAATTTATATTGTTCATAAAAAATATATCAAGTTTACAACCGTCAAGAAAATAATGCTAATTTACTAGTAACTCATTTTCCTTATGGATTAGCACTGTGTTTTGACGATAACACAAGGATATTAGTCCAAAGAAATTGGAATCGTTAAACATTAAAATAAATCAGCGTGGTAAATAACATAGATTGCTATAAATGTATCGATGGCGCTCATTTCTCCAGTTGTTGGCAAGAATGTCGAGAAAGTTGTGATGCGGTGTTCGGTCGCATACTAATGGCGTCGCGCGGCGCGGACGTTTCGCCGGCAGTGGGCGAGCGGGACCGCGCGGCCCGCGCTGGGACCGCAGCCCGCCTCTCATTAAAGCAGTGGACACTTGTCAGCCTACATCCAGTGGCCGGGCCGGGGCCGGCCCAGCCGGGTTCAACGAGCACCGCCGTACCTACAGTCGCCGCATATCATCGGCAACACTGACATTGACAGCACTTTCATTCCATACAGTATGGTTGATTTTCGTATGCTCTACCACTGCCATATGCATAGCCGGACACTGCCACGCTTACTGTAAGTACGTACGTATTGTACGGTAGAGTGTATCAAGTTTTGAATAGTAAATTAATTTAGAGTAGACTCTAACAATTACTGTTCTAGTTACGTGACTGATTGAAAATTAGTATAACCGCTAGTCACGATAGAAATCACAAGAGTTTTATGCAATCAAACGCGAGTAGGTAATTAAAAAGTAAAGTTGTAAGTATTCTTTACATTACACAGTAGGCAGTAGTTGTTTTCGTTGTAATTGTCTAGACTGGGCTATTTTAATAGAGTCAAATAAGCCCTAAAATGTCGGTCGCTATAATTGGCCAATGCTAAATGTAATTAAATTTTGGAATGGTATACATATATTAACGAGTAGTTGAATTTAAGCATAGACAGTTTGAGCGTTAAATCTTAAAAACTCCGAATCTCACTTGTAGCTTCACCTTTGCAAGGCATTACACATTCACATATAATGATAGCGATGTCCTTGACCACCTAGTGATATTCGGCGCAAAAACCTCGCTGCCATCTAAGTAGAGGAAATCAAAAAATGTGAAAGTGGTCGGACGATGACGCGATTCGTATTTCCATAAGGTGGCATGAATGAAGGCATCCGGCGACGAGTCCGGTTTGGAGCTGATGACACACTAATATTTGTTAATTGGGGCTATATAACAATTATTATCGTTTACTTGATGAGATTTCATCGCTGTCATCAGGAAACTTAGATTGAAATATTCGAAGCTGAAGTCTCCAGACCGCAGGGAGCAAGTGTGGTGATCAATGCTCAAACTTTCCCTACACGGAAGAGTTATGTTCCTAGCAGTAGGACATCTTAATACCGGTATTATTAAATTGTATTATATATATGGGTGGAGATAGGTAAATAAATAAATAATAGTTCGGTTTCACAGAAAACCTCAAATGGGGGAGTATCGATAGCATAGATATCGATAGCATCCAATCGATGTTTACGTTCACGCGATTTATACCTACAAAGACTTACTAAATGCTCGAGGGTCAAAGTCTCGTCTAATTTCGATTCGCAGAAACCGGCTGTTTGTTTTGATAGCTTCGCTAAGTCGACGTCCACGACAGTAAAGTTCCTGTGATTTTTGGTGTAGTAGCTTACAATTGCGATGTTGTCTGAACATGAACGCTTTTCTATATTCGCGCATTAGAATGTTATAAGAGTTTACCTCGGTGTGGTGTGTTTATGGCTAAACTTTAGACAGAACAAATTCCTAGTATCGTTAAGTTTCCTGACACCTTTATGATTTTTTAAAATTCATTTACTGTTATGTTCATTTGTGGTTCAAGTGGAACACCTGCTATATCCACATATAAATTTAGTTATTGATTGCAGTATCTTTGCTCGCAGGTGACGTACCCATCCCTCCCTCGTCAGCCTCAGCTTCACAATCGAGTGTCACACCTTGATTTTACGTAATTCTCTTCTAACATTCTATGGGTGTGCATCTGTGCACGTAACAGGTGAAAATTCGGCCTAGTACCAGTTGTAAATAGTACCTAATAATGCCTATTGATTATTTATTATGATAGCTTGTTATGCAACTGAACATAAACCTTATCCAATCTTTTCAAATATAATATAATTAACTAGTTGTTGCCCGCGACTTCCCCGTGGGCAGAAGATATAAGTTATGTTTCATACCTGCCCTGTTTTTTCCCCCCCTGCACATTTTCTATTGTATCTTAGCTCCTATCAGTCGCAGCGTGATGGTTTATAGCCTAAAGCCTTACTCGATGAATGGTCTATTCAACACAAAGATTTTTTCAATTTGGACCA